>NW_028277537.1:600000-877892 GCF_059751315.1 Micrasema longulum | reverse complement strand
GGACGGGGGCGCGTGACATCTGCCCGAGATGATCGCTTAATAAAAAAAATTGTTATGCGCGATCGATTTTTGACGGCACCTGAAATACACGCAGAGGTGCAGTCTACCAGCACATCAACATTTTCAGTAAAAACAGTGTCCAGGCGGCTGTTGGAGCATGGTTTCCAAGCACGGAGTCCCGCAAAGAAACCATTACTCACGGACAAAATGAAGAAGGCTAGACTGGATTGGGCGAAAGAGCACCAGAATTGGACCTTGGAGGATTGGCAAAATGTTGTTTTCTCTGATGAATCAAAATTCAACCTTTTTGGTCCAGACGGCAGAAAGATAGTTCGACGAAAACGTGGGGAAAGATATCATCCGTCGTGCGTCACTCGAACCGTTAAACATTCACCCTACGTGATGATTTGGGGGTGCATGACAGCATACGGTTTAGGACCTCTAAATTTTGTACAGGGTACGATGAATGCCATTCAGTACAAAAAAGTGTTAAAAAAACATATTATTCCAACAATCGAGGACATTACGCAGTATACCGCGGACCCAATTTTTCAGGACGATTCTGCGCCGTGCCATAGAGCCCGCACTGTGAGTACAAATATATATATTTTTTAATGCATTTTGTGACCACATGATAAATAATTTATTGTTTTTTTATAGATCAATGAATTCAAGGAGAAAATTGGCTTAAAATCGTTGACGTGGCCCGGGAACAGCCCTGATTTGAACCCGATAGAAAATTTATGGGCGATTATGAAAGAAAAAGTCGGGAAAAAAAAATCAAAAAACATTGAGGAATTAAAAAAAAACTTAATTCAAGTTTGGGAAGAAGAAATAACATCAGAAATTTTAGATTCGCTTTACGCTTCTCTAAATAATAGAATTTTACATGTTATAAAAAATAAAGGTGAATTCACTAAGTACTAAATATTTTTAAATGTTATAAATATGTTTAAATGTAAAATACTTTAATTTAAAATAAAGCGATAAGAACCTACTTCCTAAAAATGTATTAAAAAATAACATGTCTTTTATTATTCCATCACAAACACTCGACCATAAATGAACCGTTATGGGTCTCTAAGGTTCGGGTAATCTGATACCTGATATATAATGGCAATTTCTAAGTACAATTCATGAGTAAGATTTTTTATTTTAACCTTGAAATAACGAGTAGTCATCACATATGTCAAACAATATAAAAAAAACTAATTAAATATCAAGAATAATTCATTATATGTCAATTTTAGTTTTTTTTGAGAACTCGTAAATTTATTTGTCTTGCGGTGTAAGTATTTAAGTTATCAGATTCTATAACATCATGAAGCGTTTGTTTTAAAAGCACTCACGTTCACTATTTGTATTTTTTACAAAGATGTTTTCCATTTTAAATCCACTATTCTTTTATCGTTATTGTATCAATAATAATCATTCTAGGCGGTTAATGTAAAAGCCAATAAAAGCTTTTTAAAAAGGCGCCATGTTATCAAATAATTTAAGCGCCGGGAACATTAAATCACATCAGTTATCCAACTTGTATCACCACATTAAAAATCACTTTTTTTCTGACGAAAAACACAACAAGACTTAGGTTAAACTAATTCATAGTTAATTTTTACATATTATATAACATTAAATTCTGATTTAAATACATACATACATTTAACTCTAGTTTACAAATGAAATGAAATTGAACATAAAGCTTATTTTACTTTTTTTTAAATATTTTTGTGTGAGATCTTTTTTTAAGATTACCTATATTAAAATATTTTGATTCGGTATTCTTTTCAAAAGAGCATGTGTCAATAGTTTTATAATCCGATATATATTTGCAGTACATTTTGGGATCTAGAATAAAACCCATACTATATTTATTTTTTTAAACTATTTTTAATTTGTAAACTTAGGTTAAATATAAAAAAATATTAACGCAAAATTGCATTTAAAAAAAAAAAACCGTTGTTAAGTGCAATTTTAAAAAAAAATGTCTACCAAGACTTAAGAAAGTCTGAACATAGGCAATTATTTTTTATTACTCTTATTGAAAGTATAGCACACATGTAAAAAAATATATAATATATCTACCATATGTATACAAATTTACTTTTCTTACAAAAAGAAAACAGAAGTAGTATTTAGTTTTAAGTTATTTTTTCCCTTAAATATTTCATTCTTGCAATATGTAAATATAACAATTTTATTTTTAATTTTTATTATGAATTGTTTAAAAGATGGCAAGCGGATGTATGATTTGTATCTTATATTTACTTGCTATCTTATTTCAGTTTTTATGTACATATTGCGAGTATTACTTGTTACTTTATTACTATTTGTTGCTATATTATTGTTGTTAACATACCTATGTGTAAATATTTTTCTGTCTCAAAATGAGTTTGTTGTAACTCCTGGGAGTACAAAAAAATAATTTTTGCATGATTTAATAAATAAAATAACTAAGTATAATTATAATTATACATGCGTGCGCACGCATGCGCATTTTTATACATATGTAAGTGAAATTGTTTATAAAAAATATATACCTCCATTTATTTTTTAATATTATTAATATTATAATCCCACAGCAAGCACAAGAGGTTGCCTCTTTTTTGGTGTGGTATTTCGTTTTGTTTTTTTGTTTCTGTAATTTTGCTTTTTTATGTAATTTTTTTTGTTAAAATGTTGTAACTTTATATTAAATTAAATACATATTATTTAAATGCACAATAAATATTTTAATTTGACTTAAAATAACAAAATAATCTAAGATCAGAAAGTTCCAGATTTAAATCTTGTTCTATCACAACTTATTTCTCATTTTCTAACGTGGTTATTAGAAATTACGACTGACATAAAATGGCCACAATTACTTTGAAAATGATGAAAACGACAGTATTTCTTTTTAAAAAAACATGTGACGTTTTAGTAATACAAGTATATTGTAGTAATAACTAGAAAAACGACAAAGGCATGGCAAGTTCTTAGATAAACCTTCAAGACAAAATGTCATTTTTTCCAATAAAAAATAACGAATTTATGGTATCCCGGTTCTGCGTCTATAACAGATTCTCCGTGCCATTACAGATTCAGGAGTCACACGAGTATTCAGTCTGCCCGTCATATTCAAGTCGTTCCCGGAATACAAAAACCTGTTGTATGTTTCCTTTTGTATGGCCGAAATCGCAAGACGTTCCCGAAATACCAAATGATGCGAAATCAATATGTGCGAGAGTAATGTTATATTATTATTCTGTGGCGAATCAAATGATTGTTATATCAGGAATGCAGGAATATAATCGAGCTTGAAATTGCTTCAGGTTATTTGTACGTTTGCATAAAAAACACACAGCTTTATCAATTCTCGAAAACCGATATTAAATTACGTTAAAATAACTAGTTAAATACAATGATATGTTAATATTAAGTAAATAACAGCATTTATCGATACTATTCCTGGCCGATTACCTTTCTATCCCATCTCTTGACCCTTCCTTATAGTACATTACTAAAATCAAGATAGAATATATTCAAAATTAAAAGATTTGGATTTAGAACAAAAAACAAAACAACATTTTTGACTTCACATAAAATTGCATAAACAGTGCTTGGATTTGTCGCGCGTCGTTGAAAATATTGTTACATTTTATAGTGCATTTTGTCGTCCAGTGTCCGAAATTGAAGAACATTCACATCATATTAAAGGTAGGTATCCAGTCCACGTTCCTATCCTTTTTTCAAATATTTCCCCATCACAAAACTTAATAAAATTCGTTTCTAATTTCCAGTCCGCTTTTTCGTTAACAGTTGGTACACCTATTTTTTATTATAACCTTCTTGTTTTATACACCAATCAACCTGTATATGAATAATTTTTAGTCGTATGAAAGTAACATACCCTTACAGAGATTATAATATTAGGAATATATGATCAATGTAAAAACACCAAATAAATACTCAATATAAACCTGGTTGTGATCCTGTGGCTATTATCGCGGACTCATGGATCAGAGGTCTGAGGTTCGAACTTCTTTCTACAACAGCTTGATTCTTATTTTCTAATTCTGAGTTGTAAATATACCTATAACTCGTTGAAAATGGCCTCCTAAATTGAGACATTTAAGGCAATTTTTTTTGTTGATATTTTAAAAATGCAATCATTTTTGAAAATGAACCTACATGTGTATATGTATAAAAAATGAGACTAAAAAAGGAAATGTGAAGTCAAACTTATTTAATTAAAATGTCATTTAGCTTTGGCGAAAAATGTAATGTACTATTTTCAGATTCTGTGTTTTTTCATATTAACAGTTATGTTTTTTTATTCATTCAAAATTACCATCGTTTAAATATTAATGAACTTATTGAGGCTTTTTTTTTAGTGTCCAAGCCATAATAATGAACAATAAAAAATACATAGTAAAATCAATTAGATTAAATTATAATGACATGTGATGCAATAGAATAACAATCGAGAAAAACAAGATATAAGTAAAAAATAATAAAATTCCAAAAAATGCAATGTAAAAAAGATAATCAGATATAAATATTGAAATATAAATTATACAAATTTAGATTTATACATATTCAAATAAACAAAATAATGCTATCATTGAAATCAACAAAATAATAAGATATTAGTAAAATATATTTGAATTAAAAAATAAAAGTATCATTGAAATCAATAGAAAAATAATATACATATAAAAACATAATTGAAATGCTAATTGAGATATGGTTTCTGGGAACTTACTCTACACTATAGTAAGAAATAAGAGTAATAAATAATATGCCATATAAAAGTGAGTACTAAATAAAAAAATACATATGTTATTCATTATAATTATTAATTTGGCCATTGCTTCATTAATTCATCTTAATGAAATTAAATTTCGTTGACACGATTCGAATACTTCTATAATAATGAATTGAAATTGACTTTTTTTGAATAAGTGTGTATACTTAGCTTTTAAACATTTTTAACGTTAAAAGTTCCCTCAATCTATAAGCATCAAATGTAAATTATCGGGATGACAATAAAGCGGAAAGTCTGTAAATAATGGATTCCTTATCTTTATCGCCCGATAAGATACATATTGATTAGAGGTACTTGTTTGGTATTCCTGTCATGGAGAATTTACTATCCGGAGCGCATAACATGTAAGGAGTAAGGAGACGAGTTATCTCGGAATACTTAAATTTTAAATTACTACGTTTTTACGGAAAGGTTTGCCGTCTTTTATCGCAGTTATGTATTTTCTTCCAAATTACGATTTGGATTTATTACGACGATGTTTTATGACGATGGCCTTACGTTACGATAAGCGATAACTATGAATTACGAAAACGATAAAATTTTGCTCTTTCGATTACTTATATACATAATACATAGGCATTATTTCTTAGCATGAATACTTGACAAATTTACTTCTCTGCTCAGTGCTTATTTTGTGTAAATTTATTCATATCATTTTGAGTTATGAAGAAAAAATGTATGAAGAAATACCCGAAGTTATTAAAATTAACCAAATAATGTATATATAATTGATAAAGTGTATATATATAATTGATATGCATATCGACGCGGGACAAAAAAAGGTACCAAGTGACATGTAGCAATTTATGGAAGAGCTAATTAAAGATTGTTATTTTATTAATTAATAAATAATCTCGTATTTTTTTTTTTTTCTTTGAATTTTGTAGGAATCAGGCAAAACTTGAACTGGCTATTTTAAAAAGTTTGCTAAATGACTCTCGATAACTTTTTCTTTTCCTGCGTTGATATAGTTAAAATAGGAGTATATTTTAAAGTTAAGGTTTTCTTATTAATATTACAAAAATATGATTAATTAAAAAAAATAATGTGTGGTATTGACAACTTAGACAGAATATAGATGTGCATAGTATTAGATAAATAGTGTAATTGATGTTTTTTTTTTAAATTCCACTGACATGCCCCATATACTGGCATGGTAAGTCTAGTAATGAATAATATATTATCTCTGTAGTGTTTTTTGTGTAACTAAATTTGCCCCTTTAGTATTTTCTAACATTGGGTTATTTACAACTTGTTGAAAATAATCTACAAAGTTGACAAATTTGGTTTTATCCTGAAAACTGAAATATTTAATTAAAAAAAAAAACAATTAAATTATTTTACACAATATAACAATAAATACTGAATCAGCTATTTTTTACGACGGCATATATTTAAAAAAAAAATAAGTCTGTCTTGGCCTATTAATACGTTATCTAGGTTTATTAAACTTTGGACCGTACTCTAGACTCGACTATTTTTAGTAGAGTTCTCATTCCCTACATCTGGTAGACGAACGAATCGAATTGATATTTGAATTATGGACGAGCGAAACGGCGCGGTTTTCAGATAGTTTGAAAATAGAAAAGCGTGTTTCCTGTGACGTCACGGCCGACGTGTGTCCCACAGCCTGTCACGGCTGTCATTGTCCGCCATATTTAAATTATGCCACCTGACATTGCCGCGAGTATCTGCTATTCTAGATTAAATTTAATAATATCGCAGCCTGCTTCTGTCGCTGCGGCCGAAGAAGGAAATTGAACCAATCCTGATGGCGATAGATACGAAGCCTTCAGATATTGAGGAAACATCCTTCCTGAATATGAAATGTTTTTCTTTACCGCTTCATGGAAAACTAAATATTTTCCCGCAAAATCAATCTAAAGTGACGCAGAACTTTGCGTTTTTTTAAATGAACACTTTGTCAACTAAAACAAAACCCATGATGTGTATATTTTTTTAAGATTCTTCAGTGATATCAATTTTTATTTAGCTGCCAACAGACGGTAAAATAATTTTGACATATTACGGTAATTCATAAAGATTTTATCGGAAATAGACTTAGATAATAAATGGGCAGCAAGCTTCTCTTTTTGTTTGATTTTTTTATTTCAAGGTACATATTACAAAGAAATACTGACGTAACCCTAACTCTATGAGACTAACAGCCCTGTTTTGAGTTTAGATACTGCATAATAGAAAATGGAAACATACATATTATTCAAAAGTACAAAATTGACAAATATTACATGAACATTAACTTTAATCAACACCTGGATAACACGATTAGTATGTAAATCTTTGCAATGTCTGAGCAGTCTCTTGCAATGGTCTCTTCCCTTAGACAACATCGAAACTCGTACACTTCTCTTAAAAATGGCTTTCGTTTTGGAGAATTTAATATTTTTATCCATGACATTGAACACTATTGGGGCCACAAAACCGAAATTGCAAATTAATCAAAATATTGCAACAAACAACTGCCGAAAAAAAGAAATCGGTAATTAAAATAATTTTATTTTAAATAATGCAACTATTCAATTTTACAAAATCTTTTTTTTGTTTCGATCATCTTTTTTAATTAATTTGTTTTTGTTTTGTACTCTGAAGAGTATTTTATCGAATTTGAATTATCTGTCAAGTTGATTCAAAAGATGTTAAAGATCGTTTCTCTACCGCGACCGTTTAAAAGGTTATATTTATTTACAAACAAACATTTGGAAATAGCAAAAACTTTACTTTTAATTAGTGTATCAATGTTGGATTTTAAAAGAAATCTTTTTTTCATGGGCAATTTAGGACACATAATGCCGTGCCAATTTCGTTACCAAATTTTGTAGTGCGTCCAAAAAATCCTTTTAACACAATATTAAGAAAACTTTTATAATTAATTCAATAATCATTCCCTTTCCGCATCTAATTCTGCATATGACACTGCATTGATACATCCACTGCTCCGTATCTTAATTACTATTGTTGCACGAAGGTAAAATGCTCAGTTTTACGCTTCAGGTGTCAGTTCAAGGATTACAAAACACCATTTTTAGTAAATATTTTACGTCAACCACCTTAGTGGTTAACATGACATATTAATTCAAAATATTTCATCTCAACCACAGGGAACTTTGTTTTATTGAAAAATCAAGAGCGAAATACTTTTGTAATTAACAAGTAGTTACTTTCATAACACCAAATAAAAGTAAACTCAAAATTACGTCAGCAAAAAACTCATTCATTCAAAGATATCGGAAAAATACGCATGGCCTATGTCACTGGTTATTACAAATTGGTGAATTTCAGTACAACTCGTCTTTTATTTCTATAATTAACTACAATTAACTTCCACTACGTAGTTTAATTGGAATATTATTTTTTTTTTGACTAAAAGAGCTTACCAGTGGCAATAAGTCCATCGATTAACGATATTATATTCCTTTGTTTTCTTATATCGCGTGAATCATATATTAAAAAAATCTTTTATTAATATTTTTAATTCGACTAATTAACACTAACAGCTATTTAGTAATAATGTCTGTGACTTAATTTAAACTTCTTTTTTAGTAAGCAACGGTAATTTTTTTGTTTTTTTTTATTATTGCAGTTTCGTATCGAATAAATACGAATGCAAATTTTACACAAAGCGAATGCCGCTTTGACCCATTGAGTCCCAAATTTAAAAGAGAAAAAGCATTGCACGAGAGGAATGCCCTAATTATAACGACCTTTATAAGTCTTCAGTTCAAAACACAAATCAAATATGTAATATCAATTGTTTTCTTTAATATACTATTATTTTAATCTAGCGTTATTCTGTTTACTTTCGTATCCCGAATAATCTCATAGAATAGAAGTAAATAATCCATATTTTTTGTGAAATTAGCTTGTTTCGTCATATTCATAATTGAAATTTTTGAATTTTCTTCTTGAAATAGCCAGCCATATCGTGAAAATTTAAAAGAAAATAGATATATAAGGTTTGTATATAACAAAAACTAGCTGGAACTGCCACAAAACAAGGATGAAAAACAACATTTTGACATTGTAAAAAATCGGAGAATTATTCGATAAATAGTTATGTACTCTGTTCGTGGTTTACATTTTTGTTCTTGTTCAAGCACCCTCTTAATTCCCCCCCATAATTTTTCCTTCTTCTCTAACTCATATAGTGTCCATGCGGCTTGACTGTGGAATCATCTCCCAACCAGTAACAAAGATATCTCTCCAGTAGCGCTGTTTATATCACACCTAAAGAAACATCTCATTTCTCTTCCTTAATCTCTCCTCTTTTCATCTAATTTTTTTCCCTTTTCCTGTCGACTGGTTTCGATATCAATTAATTTACAAAAACATATTTCTAGTTCTATTTTTCTATCTAAAATTATGTAAATAACACCTTTTATTTTATCGTTTGGATTGAACAATTTACCATTTGGTAATTGACCCGCTAAAATTCAAATATGCATGTTTAAAAAGTTAAATAAATAAAATATCCCAAACTGGAATATTGGTACCGAATGGGTCAGTAAATAAAATATATTTCTTAATTTTTTTTTTAATTAATTCAAGAACTAGTCAGTAGGTCAGATAAAAACTATTAAATTAATCATAAATACGTCATCGACTGCCTCGAATTATTGACTCATTAAACGTTTAATAACACTTTAGATTGGCTTCCATTAGTTAACTTATACATCGGTGTACGAAGTAGTGCTGTTAATGTTGATTGCATTATATTATTATACTACTTTGTACGACGTACATACAACAGGAATCATTTTAGGAATTTCAACATTTTTACTTCACAAAAGTAGATGTTCAAAACATAGTGAAATGAAAATGATTTAATTTTGTGACTATTTGAAAAACATACACCTAAAAAAATCATTTGAATTAGGTTTCTTCAAATTTATGTTTAAAAATATGAATATTTGCGGACGTATACCTTCATAGTCAAAAGTTCGTGTGTAGTTGGTTAGTCAGCAGACAGCAGTTAGAAGTTAGTAGTTAGTACCGTCAGCCAAGTAACACGAAGCGAGAAAAGTGTTGTAACTTGGAAACATTGTGTCACGTCGACAGTTTCCTATTCCGTAGACTGGAAACGCGATAACTTCAACAAAAATATAAATACAAACACTCAATAAGGGAAACGTTTACAATCAAGCTAAAGCTTGCCGTCAAATCGGGTCCAACTGAGCGTCAGTTAGTTTACTAATATAAAACAGAAACAAAAGCAATTGACACGGAAACCCGAAACATATTATCATCCGCATATTATGAAGTGATGTAAGTAAATGTCACTCATTTTGTATTTTGCGCAAACAAACGACGCCGACGATCAGCTTTCCTTACTCTTTCAATAACACTCCTATCTCTATAACAGATAGTCAAATTAATAATAATCTTTTACAGAATATTTTCTTTTCTCTTTCTTATGTTACACAAAAATATAATAACTGTCGATTTATTATAGGGGCAAAAATTCATAAACATTTCTTGTATACCCACGAACAGGCCATGCCTGTGTAGAATGTTCGATTTTCATAATGAATCAGTCCTGAAAAAAAACACATAAAATGGCCGGACTTATCATACGGGCATCGAAACCATTTAAACATCCAGAGATGTATGAAAAACTTTATACAACATTTGTTCGTCCCCAGCTAGAATACTGCACTCCTTTTTGGACACCTTACTTTAATGTTAGTATCAATAGACTAAAATGGGTGCAAGGAAAATTAAGTTTATTAATGTTGTTTTACACAGATAACGCGTCAACAAACTATTTGAAATAATCTACAATACCTAGAATATGAGACCAATTTAACAATAGATTTACCGAGGCTGATATTTTTTATGACAATGTATGTAAATTTAGGTCAAAAATCATAGAAATATTAAGAGAAGCAGATATTTTATTCGCATTATTATTATTATGTATTATACATATTTTTCATTTTTTATCTTTTAGATTTGTCATATTTTACATAATTCCAATTATTGAATTAAGTGTCAGTAAATTTTTTTGATGTGTGCATGAGTGTCCTACACTAATATACAAAGAAATTATCAATATTTGTTGTATATACTGTTTGTTTACCCAATAAAATAAATAAATTTAAATAATTGATTTTTTACCCTCGAGTAGTTTCTTGAAAGACCCACCATCCTGTTTAAAATGTAAGTACGTCTGTAAACAAATATTGTCATCTGCATGTCCCTACATGAGTTTTTTACAAAAACTTCTTGGGAATATTATATGAAATTACGTACAGTATGTTTTCAATTTAACTTTTTTAAATGAAGTTTGTCAATTTGACGCTCTTTATTTTTAATGCTTTTGAAGGTTGTAAAAACCTTAAAAAATCAGCAAGGTTTTATGATAATTTACAAGTTCACTTCCTAAATTTATCAGCCCTTTTAACTGTGATACTTATCTGCATATCTCCCTCGAGCAACTCACGTCACTAGTAATTTGTACTCTGGTGTTAAATATACAAATTATCACCTTTCTTTTTTTCATAGTTTGGTTTTAACAACTGTATTTGACTTTTCACGTCAAGTCACTCAAATATACGCACGTGAAAATAAAACAGTACATAGTTACTTTAAAGTGTAAAGTGCAGGTACAATATTTCAGATAAATAACAATTTATATGACGTCTTATTGTGCTACTCCAATGAGGATCGAAGACGCGTCGTTCTACCCCAGTTTAGGATGAAGACACATTTAATTAAAAACCGACAGAAAAATAGCATTAAAATATACTTTAAATGTCATAAAAACATTCACCACAAACTTTTTTACCTGTAGTTTTTCCTGTAATATGATGTTAAACTATAATAGGAAATTATACACCATAAAATAATACATATCTCAAAATATTATTTTACATTTTTTTTACATTTTTTTTTGCACCACAACAGGCCAGGAGGCCTAATTACACTGGTGAATTACATCACAGAGCACCCAGGCTTGAGAAAAATCACATTTTTAATTTTTGTGTTCTCACCGGGAATCGAACCCGGAACCTTCCGTGCGTGAGTCAAGCGTCTTGACCACTACACCACGGAGGCCGCCAACTGTTACCAATAAAACTGCGATTGTTTTTAAAAATATACAAAAAAATAAATATTTTATATGAACAGTCCAAGTAATCCTTGGAAACAAAGTGCGAAAAATCGTGCGAACAATATTGTCTAAAATATGCAATAAAAATAATTCTGAACAGGTGTTATCGATTCGATGGCTACTCTCCGGTAAAAATTCTGAAAAAGAAAATCAAATAGGGATGTTGTCTGCTTCATAATCTAGCGATTGATGCGTTCGCCGAGCATGCTGGAGGTCCTGGGCTTGATTCGTGATTAGTTTGAGACGTGAAATATCCATTTTAAAGGTGGTCCTTCTCACTGCAAATTTAACTTACTGTTCCTGGAATAGAATCGGAGGAGTAAGACTGTTTTTTTTTATTTTTTATTATTAAACAATATACGCGATTCAAACAAAGTTTTGTGAACTTGAAGATATCCAATAAATACAAAAAAAAAATGTTAAATTTATTGCCAACCTGTGCAAAATAAGACAGCGGCCATTAGAAATAATTTATGGCTTTCATGAATTTATTATTTTAATTTTGATGTTCATATTTTATTTGATCATATTGAATGCGTGTTTATTTTTTTTCTCTTCTTGCCGTCTAGCTAGCAGAATATAGATGTGAATATAGTATTAGATAAATAGTGTAATTGATGTTTTTTTTAGAATTCCACTGACATGCCCCATATACTGGCATGGTAAGTCTAGTAATGAATAATATATTATCTCTGTAGTGTTTTTTGTGTAACTAAATTTGCCCCTTTTAATCGTGCATCTTTTACATTATATGGCGCATTACGGAGGCCTAGTTAAAATATAATCATGAAGAAATATATTTAAATTTAATAAATGAAGTGCATTAAGTGAACAAAGTGAATGTGGTAAAGGGGTGATGGATTCTGCTGTAGAGAATACAGAACGCGGCTCAAAATATGAAACATTAGCCGGAGATCTATTGAATTCATCTAATTTAGCTGTTGTTGCAAGTCTGGAGCTAATAAAAGAAAATGATTATTCAGTGAACGTGGAGGGGTATTCAAGAAACAAATACTACAACGGATGACAGGAAATGAAGCAGCGGAGAGGAGATAAATCTCGGTGGATATTTCGAGGGTTGCTACAAACCTCAAACTGTTTTGCTGATTGAACAACAGTGTTGCTAATGTTGTACCAAATAGCCAGCTATATTAATCTCATTTATCCTTTTATATTAATGTAATTGATTGTAAATAACTGTGCTCTAATTCACCATTGTAAGTGGGCCCCTTGACTTGTTGTGGTGCAAAAAAAAACATTCGCATGATACATGAATACATCATATCTAAAAATATTCAATATGGGATTGCCCTCAACTATTATCTCTCATCAACTTCAGGGTGCCTGGAAGAATAACTAGACAAGTGCCACCGTTTTGTAGCAACAATTCACGGACAGTGTATATTTGTAATGCCGTATTAAATAGACTTCATGAATTCGCCAATAGTTATTTCCACGTGTCTGATATATTTAGTGTAGGGTATTGTTCCTATAGAACAAACCTTTTGAACTTTTTCAAAGGTGGTGAATGGTAATTATATTTATTTATTCATGCATTTCATACTTATGATTTTCTTGTTGTATTACTGTAGAATGTTTTATTATTTAAACTTTCTACTGAATATGCTGTATAATTTGTAGGTTAATTTTTAAAAATAAATTTTTTCTTTAATTTTTTTTTTATAAATCTTGGGTATAAGGAAATTCTTGTTTAAAAAAAATATATATTAAGCCAAATACTCGTATGTTAACATTATTAATGTTTGTAAAAGGCAGATTTGCCGTTTATGTCAAAAAAAAAAAAAAAATGGTTGCCAAATGATTAAAAAAATGTCAAGATTTAAATAGAGTTATGACTTGAAATACCTGGTACACTTTTATTGATTAGCGCTTTTATCACCTGACGACTAAAATCTAAATTAGACTAGGAAACATTATACAGCGTTGAAAACATTTGTACAGAACAAAAAATTTCTAAGTATTTAGATTTAAAAAACAATTCTGATTTCCATACAAAATTAAGGGACGATTTTATGTGATACATGTGTTGGCGGTGTTCAGTAAGGGTGGATTTTATTCTATAATAATATTGTTTTATTTAATGAAATTCTTCCTAACTGTTAACCACCAGCACATGTAGGTATTCCACAACAGTGTCCCTTTCTTTTGCACAGAAACATTTTTTTACATGTACTTAGTCACTTAAAATAATATTTTAAATAAATGTTTTCAATACTGTATGATTTTTACAAGTCTGAAGATGCCCGTCAGAGAGTGAGAGTGCTAATTATTGGTCAAATAAATTACTTGAAATATCCCAAGAACTTTGATTTAAAATTTATATCAAAATATAGGTTATAAGTGCATAATTAAATATCAGAAATAAACTGAGAAAACCAAAATATTTTATTGTAATAAAAGCTTTTTTGGAATACAAAGCAAGTGTTAACCAACAACAAAAACAACAAACCATCACGCCTTTTCTCTGTGGGGGTAGGCAGAGAGGATAGAACGCCATATTAATCTATCTTGGCCTACAGACCTCGCAGCCTCTACATTCATACATCTTCTCATTCCTACTTTTGACATGTCCATCTTCAAATATTTGATGGACTTGATCGTGCCATGTCTTTCTCGGTCTTCCTCGTTTTCTGCATCCATCAACATTCGCATCGTAGATCCTTTTAGCCGTTCTTTCGCTGTCCATTCGCTCTACATGTCCAAACCAACGCAGCACCCCTTTCTTGATTCTGTCGATAATGCATGTCTCAGCCTTACACACTTCACGGATCTTGACATTTGTGCACCTATCATACATCGTTTGACCACACATTTGCCTGAGGGATGTTAAGAAAAGTTAGTTAGTGGGCGTGTTAACAAAAATATATAAATTTCACAACGTTACTGCTTGGGAGTTTTTAAATATTGTTTATAAATTACAGAATATTATACTTTTTTATTTTTATTTGAAAAAATAATAATTTAGGATTGGTGGGTTGTTAACCCTGCAACGAATCAGTTCAGCGGATTAGCTATGGTACGTGCTAAGAGACAACTAATGGAAATATTGTATACAAGAGCTTTGGGTGGGTCGGGGTCGGGGAGGGGTACTTGTTAACTACCCGAAGGGTGATAAATCATTAAAACTTGAAAGATAGATTTCAATACTCTTCGCGTTAAATTTCAATCTGCTTGACGGACTCCAGATATTGCTTCGAATATCATCTCGATAGCTTTGTTATATTAAATTAATTTATCGTTCGGAAATAATATTCCTTACTTTAATCGACTTGGAAAATGGGACAACGGATTCTAGTGCGTCAGTGAAAATTTATCGATTGATGTATTTCATCAGCGAATTAAAAATATAAATTTTTTAATTTAATTGTTACGTATTTACATATTTATTACAGCCTGACTAGAGATAGCTTTCCTGTTCTAACGCAGTAAATAATGTATTTAATTTTTAATTTGTAAAGTAAATTTTTCACAAAATATAATTTATCTTCATGATTGTTATTTCATCCATTTTGAGAGTATTTCAAATTTTATGTTAAGACATAATAAAACTTGCCCACCGCATATGAGGACATAAGTCTCCTTGGCGGTGCCCACCTACACGGAAAATTTGCTCGTCGTCAAACGAGAAAAGCTACCCGAAGAAGCTCTCTGTAATTTATTTATTTTATTTATTTAAAGCTTCAAGAAAAAAGAATGAGTACTTTGACAGACTTATTTCTAAAAGCAATATCTTCCAGCCAACCAAAAATCGGACTGGTCAAAAGAAGAAATTGGCCAAATTTTTTTACTAAAAACCATAAATATGTTTCAAAAGATTCATACATATATTAAAATAAAAAAAACCTAATTAATAATAGAAGTAATCTGGTAGCCTTAGAATCTATGTGCTGAAAGAAAGTAATCCAGAAGTACATAATATGTACTTCATTGAATTGAGAAAAGAGGGAAGTGAATTCTTCACTGTCTGTAAATAATATCTTTATTTTTCTGTGCCTGGTTAAAAAAAGGTTTGAAAGGATTAATTAAGTTTAATTCGTGGTATACGGAAATCTTACTTTACGAGTAAGTTCAGTGTTAATAATTTTTTTAATTAAATATTTTTATGCCCTTTCATATAAGTAGCAAAACAGTGTATATTTATCATTATTCTGATTTTTTTATGAAATATCTTTTACTAAAGAATGACACCTTCAATATAATATATATAACCAAGCTCGGACGAAGTTATTAAATACTTTGAAGTAACAGTTGTTATACGCGATGATTTTATGCTTCTCCTGGCAGTTGGCTATTTAAAGAAATGAACATTATGACTGTATATAATCAGTATATTTATGAGAATATTATGTATAACGCATAAAAATATATCTCTCTTTCAAAAAAACAGCGACAAACACAATCATAATACTAGAAGTAAAGACACATTAGTAATCCCGAAATTAGAGCTAAGCATGGTAAGCACATGGTTTTTGAGGCACTGCGTACGCTTCTACAATAGAATACCCGACAATGTCCTAATTATTACGGACAATAAATTTAAAAATAAAACAAAAAGCGTGCCTCTAAAAAAGGCTTATTATGGACTAAATAAGTACATTGAAGATAGTAGTAAATGGAACTGATAATATTATTTTATTTGTGTAAGTTGATTTTATTATTTTTGGAATTTGCAGTTATTTACTGAAACCTGACTACCTATTTGTGTTGTTTTGTTTATTTATTTTTATAATGACCAAATGTAAAGTATACCAAAATTGAAGAAAAAATAAAAATAAAAAAGTCATTATAATTCATTCAATTCACCAATACCTAGATTACACTGGCTAGGTAACGAGTATAGTGATATATATATATTTTATTTGTCTTAATATAATTATGGGTTAAATATTCTAAAGGCCGTAAATTAATATGTATAAAATTTCTTAATATTATTCTTTATTTACTAAATTTGACTAAATGTTTTTTTATTTTTATGTTTATGTGCATGTGAGTATATATACATATATGTATTTATATATGTATGTGTATATACCTATGTAGGTTCATTTTTTTTTTTTTTCTAATAGTCTTTTAACTTCATTTATATACTAACGTTACACTGCTGCACTTGAATGTAT
Organism: Micrasema longulum; assembly: GCF_059751315.1. Classification (NCBI taxonomy): domain Eukaryota; kingdom Metazoa; phylum Arthropoda; class Insecta; order Trichoptera; family Brachycentridae; genus Micrasema; species Micrasema longulum. The sequence continues at coordinate 860,815 of NW_028277537.1, read as the reverse complement.
AGCTAATAAATGTAACAGCCTTAATAAATAAAGAGTAATAATAAACTAACTTAGTTAATATATAAGCGATTCAGCGTGGTTTGAAGAATAAGCTTTGATCGCCCTCACGAGGGAAGAGTGAGACACGACTCTGCGTCTGTTTACATCTCCAATCACGACGAAGTGATACAATGCAATTGTTATTTTAATTAATAAAATAATCGTGACCCCAAATATAAATACGAGAAGGGGGCCTGATAAAGCAACGCACATAACAATATTATAATAAAATGAAAATCTAGGGGATGGTATAAGAATTACCGCTATCAATATTTCATACAAACGGTTTTTAAGAGAGAGAGTTTTTTGTTAACAAATTTGTATGAAAATAATTGTTTTCATAACATTTTCAATAATATATTGTGTTGCGCAAATTAAATAACAGCGCTTTTGACAAAAAAACAAAACACATTTTTTGGTGTATTATTAATAAAGTGAAAAAATGTATAAATTTAGTGCAACAAAAAATAAATGACAGGCTTGAAGGGCAAAATTTTCTAGACGTCCTTGATTTCAATTAATTGAGGGGTCGATTTTATGAGGCCCAAACGACCAAATTTCGTAGAACGTGACAGTCGGCTAGCTAAGCTAAAATCTCTGGTGTATTATGTTACTAAGGTGGCCTGTTCCTTGAGTAGTTTGTATTCAAAACAACGCAGGTTTTGCAATGAGCAATGAAAACAGTTTGTTTTCCGGTAAAACCAATGTCAATACATTAATTTGAATATTGATATCTGGAGAAGACGAATGCCAGGTGTAAAGGCTGCCTCGGGGTACAATGCGCAGTCAATAAACACGCGCAAAGATAATTCTTGTTCAGGTTCGTTTATAACAAGTCCGTGGGTGATGTCTGTAGTCTGTAGTCTGCAGTCTGCGGTCTGCGGTCCGGTCCGCACTTTCAGCGTGTTCTATGGTCGAAGTGGGGATGCTACGCCAACTACGAAAACGTCGATGTATGAACATCGACTTCGAGAAGCATCGTCGAAAACGTTGATGTTCTGATGTTTTGTTAAACACTCTTTGTTTCTTTTGAAATAATACAACAGAGACGCAGAAAGAAGAAAGTACGGAAGTCTAGGGCTTACTACCTTTCATTGGCTGTTTAAGGTGACGCACTATGTAATATTCACCATTCTATTTATGTTTGATAACAGGTGTTTTTAAAAATTTTCTACGTGTTTTTGAAGTTATAGACCTGGAACCTTTATTGATATGGGTGAGATAAACCTTACTGAATTATTTTACCTCCTTACTAGGCAACGCCCGGGAACTTTAAAAAAAATATTTATTATGTTACAAGTTAATAGCCCCGCCACACCATGCTCCTTGCGCTGCTCATCACTATGCTCCTCGCGCTGCCGCCCTCTCGCCTGATGCACCCACACACTGCTCTACTCGTGAAATTATTCGCGACTCTCCGCGCTTGTCATTTGTCTTTGCTATACAATGGACGATGAAACTGTGGCAGCGAGCGCGCTGTGCATTTTAAGTATAGTTAATTATATCAATGTCATACAAAGAAATATACATCATTCAAAAATGACGCGTGCATCTTGTGTGAGCGCTCGATGCTTACTGCGACCGCGGGATTATGTGGCCAGTCACTCGCGCTCATATTGCCGGTCCTTTGACTCTGAACTTAACAAATGGGAATTTTTAAGAGAAATTTTTCATTAAAAATTAATGAATGTGTTTTCTTGCTTTCGAAAAAGTAATAAAATGTTTCCCATAATAATTCAAAATCTATTATTTAAAATAATAATTGAAAGTTATATCTTCATGAAAATTGTCATTTCAGTTTCAGTGCTGCAGAGCAGCGTTTATTTAATAATTAAAAAAATACATATAAGAATTTGTTACCCACTAAGTCCAAATACTTTTCGGTGGGATTTCGATACATATACGTTTTTCAAATACAGACATCGATGTATTTTTTTTTGCATTACAACGGACCAGGGTAAACTATAACATAATGCTATAAGCGATGTTCCATCTCTGTTGCAATCAATTTCTTTTTATATTCCTAACCGTGTCACCTGGTGACATGGAAGTCAAAATCTGCTATTAATCAATTCTTTTAAGAGCAACTTTTGCCCCAACGCCAACGTCCAGAATGTGTAGATTAGTCAATTCGTCACACAACTTGGAATTCTTTGGGATAGATCTTCCGTCTTTTCGTAGATCTCATCGCCACTAAAACAGTGTGGGGTGAAGATAGATTGGCATTGTCTAGCTCGAAGTCTATATGTTTATTGTGTTTATGAATATATTGTATACCATTATTTTATTGCCCTTGTTTGTCTTTGCTATATAGTTTTGTGTTGGTTTTGTTCAATTTCTTGTACGTATGTTTCTTCACATAACTGTTGTTATTAGCTTAAGCCGTATATATATAAAATAAATAACAAGTCAGCTCAGTTCATCCAGGAGAGAAAAAAATTCACTACAAAAATTGTTATTGTGACAATATTATCCGATTTTTTAAACGATGTGTCGATGTTCCGAATACATCGATGTATCGTTACATCTCTATCTGTATGGCAATATGGCCGAATGGCCGCGTGGTTTCTGTATAATTCCTATCACTCAACATACATCTCTATCGAGTCACGAATCCGAAATGAAAATAAAATTATTTATACGCTTTGTGTTACTTTTAGCACCTCGCCTCTTTGAAACCTTCTCAGCTCCTCACTCGAAAAAAAATGGAGTTGCCTACCTTTCGAGGCATATCGGGAAACACAATGTATAATTAAATTTGTTTAGAAATGTCAAAAAAATTCGATAAAAAATAATTTGTCTTATTGTTCGAGTTTGTTAACTTAGTAGTTCTGTGGACCCTTAAATATTTTTTTTTTTTTTTTTTACCCCGGAACATGGTATTTTTAGATTTAACCAAAATGTATTAACTTTCATAATTAAAAAAAGACAATAAGATTTCATGCATTTCAGTAAGTAGGCTTGACATTTTTTTATTATTTTTTATTTTGTCTTTCCTTTCTAGTTGCCCTTGTCCATAGTTAAAATATAATTACGTCTAACAAAGGTAAATCCAGTACGTACATTATTAAATTTATTATATAATACAACTTATGTAATCTACCTTTGTGTGTATATTATATTTTTCTTTACTTAATATGAACTTAGTAATTTTTACAACATCGTATTCTAAACACTAAACTTTTTTTTCTAAAGAGGTTGTAATTAATTGCAACAACAAACACAACAAACTCGTCATTTGGTTTGATCCAGTTTTAGTTTTTAAAAAAATACCATAAGTAAAAAAGCTCAAACAAACAGTTGTTTTTTTATGTAAACAATTGGTCGTCAAAATATTTTTATTTGTTTTTGGCATAGTAATATATTCATTATTTTATTATTTTACTTTTAAATAAAGTGTTACCATAAATGCAAATGCAATAAAAATGGTATAGATAAATGAGAATATGAAGAGAAATAAAATATAATGGACTTTTATGTAACCCATTTCTACGTAAACGTAATTGTTATTTTATTTTCTTTTATGGACCTTTTTATGGAAAAGGTACGATTTCCTTTCAATATAAATTATAATCTAAGAATGAATCAGCTTAATTTGCTCAAATCCCTCTCGACTCCTGTTGGAACTGTCTCTGTGACAAATCTCCCTGCATCATCTCGACTCCTGATCTCGGCCATTGTCATAATTGTGGCTCTTGGCTGCTAACGTGCCTTTTGGTATCACTCTCCTTCCTTTCCCCATCACTCGAGTTCTACTCCGACCTCTTGTACTGAGATATGACTCTTCACCGCCTACTACTTCACTCTACTCTTGTATCTGTCCCCACTCCCCGCCTCTCTCGCCGGTTCATCTGAACTTTTCATCTGTCCAATACGATCAAAGGTATGAAAGTGTAATATAAAATAAATACATTTCTTATTCTTAACATTATTTGAATCATATCAATAATATGCAAATTAATTAATGAGAAAATGATTTCCAGTTTTGGTACCTTACCTATTTAAATTTTGATAAAGAAATAACTAGAAGTTATTTATTTATTTAAATTTTGCCAAATGAATAAGTAAGGCACATATGCATATATATATATATATATATATATATATGCAAAGCACATACCTATGCACATACACGTACATTTTATTATTGCCATTAATTGGTTTTTAAAATTATTTTGATGTTTTATTTTCACTATACAGTAAGAATTTCCAATCCGCGTTACCAATACAAGTTACCTCTAATTCATTAAAAAAATACTTCCTTTATGAATAACATTTTGATGGGGTATTATAAAATGCGTAGGTATCTATTTATTTATTTTTAAATATATCTAATAATATGTACTCTAGAACCTTTTTTTACAAGGGAATGTGTTCAAAACAGTACGATGTAAAAAAATTCTATACTAAAATAGAACTGTGCTGGATAGGTTTATTTGTATAAGAATCAGTTTAGAATTAAAAAAAAATAAATTGTTTACTGTTTGTCGTACCAGTTTTTTTTTTTTTTAAATACTATCATAACATGAAATCGAATCCTACGATAAAGAGCGATGTAGGGCATTTCAATATTGAATAGTACCTACAATTATATTATGATGCATTGTAAACTTAATGTTTTTAGATTTAATATTTGGACCGTGTTATTTCGAAACCGTATAAAACAAAGTTCCAGTGAACTTACATAAAACATAGGATGCTTGTAATATTGTATTTGCTTGTAGATCTTTCATATAGGGGATGGTTTTGTGAGTTTTGGCTCAGGTCAAATTTCTGTATCGACTTTCCGCACGGCCGCTATTGCTTACCGAATTGTAGGTAAATTCTATTACAAAACGAAGTAAAATGTCATGTGCATATTATAAAAATATTAACTATCTAGTTTATCAATTTCATTTATCTTCATAAAGGGGACGTTTACAGGTATATCGTATGACAAGTAAAACGTAGTTTTTTTTATTTATTACTATTATTATCATAATAAAGATGACATATTTGCGAACAGCTAATCAATAAAACATTTTGCAAAGTTTTATCATGTTTTTATATCATTGCACTTAATTTGACATTTCACGCCTGTCAGTTTTGAATACTTCATTTACCAGGAGCGCACATATTACCAGGGTGTTATAGAAGGGAGGGAGTTGGAAGTTGGAACTCGCGAGAGTAGTACCTACGGTCGTGGGCCTGAGAGGCGGGAGGAGGAGGGAGATGTCTGCCAACTGCTGATATGTCACTCATGCATCCCGCTAGCGACCGCCGCGCCGGGAACTTCTGCGACCCCGATACTTCGCATACCTACACACCTTTCAGATGAAGGCGTAAAAATTTCAATTTCCGCAAAAATTGTTTTAAATTCAAAACTTCCGAAAATAATGATGTTTTGAGGAACTTTAAGGCTAGTTAGATTGGAACCATAATTTCTTTTATGTTTTAATAATTGATGCGTCATTCAAACTCACATTTGATTTTGAATCGAATGTCAGATATAATAGGGCATAATTCTTTTTTAAAAGTTGTTGGACACGTTTTAGGAAAAACCATAAATCCCGATAAAATTTTTCGTAGGTACTATTACAAAGTTTATATAATTTATTGTCGGTATCAAAAATCGTATTGAATGGACATACAATATAATAATGATAATAATTATTATTGTTATTGTGATTTCGTTTTGTGATCGTACGTATACAACTGTAAAGTGAATGTTGGTTTTTATTGATGCAATGCACATAAAGATTATTAACACGAACCATCATAGATTTAGATGGAAATCTTCAAATCGCGTGTTTCAGTAGGACTGCGGGTTTTGTGTTTAGATGTCGGCACTTATTTCCCAGTAGAATATCTAATATAAGACACACAATACCAAGTATGTTTTAAGAACTTAAGGAAGGTAATGTTACTGAGTTTGCTATTTCGTATTTCGTTCGTGAAATACTAATTTGGTTTCGTGACGACGTCCATGCAGTTCTGGTTGTCGTTCGACCGTTTCGTGATAAAAATATTGTTCTAAAGAATATTTGAATAATTAATGAAATCCTTCTGCATTTAGAATCCTCATTAAGAAATAAAGTTAATTGGACAGCATATCAAAAACTACAATGTAGGTGCTGGTTGGATAATTATCTTAAAAAGTAGTTTTTTCCGCCCATGAGTTGATTGTATGGTGGAACAAACACGTACTGATTTGGAGTAATTCTAAGTTATATATTTATATATCGCTATGCTCTAGATGGTGATCTGTTCCATGTTTCCGAAGGGGTTTTCCGGGGGAGGATTCTCCTACTACTTCGATAAGAGTCTCTGTTATGTATTTTTTTCAAATAATTTGTATACCTTCAATTATTTATGAAATAAAATTATATAATTTTGCGGAAATAGTTTAAATTACATAATTTTGGATTACTAAATATTTTTCTTCCAAAATTTAGTTAAGACTCTGCGGTAGTGTTATGGGCTTAAAGAATGAAAACTTAATTTGTAAATGTGATAAAAAATAGCATATCAATTGACTCAAAAGTTTATTAAAACATCTTTCAAATTAAACAAATCTTTTATCTTTTTTTCATATTCAAGATACTTTTTTGATAAATTATTTAATTTATTTTTGTGTATTGAAAAAAAAAACAATCAAATAAGATCTAAAAAAGGAAACAAGAGAAAAAAACGTAGCTAAATAATAATAAGAGAAAAATACAATGATGCAGAATGAATTTATATAAATAGAAATAAAAACAACATAAAAATAATTACAATTTAGAAAAAAAAGACCTCACCTCCTCAAGACCTCAAGAGTTTAATAATTCAAAGCCATGTAAAAATATACTTCTACACTTAAATTGGAGCTGTATTTCAGTTTGTTTAAAGACGTTTTTTAAATAACAAAGAAAGTTATGTCTTACTGTTGAAATTTAATGTTTAAAATAATTTCAATTGCAATGTTTACCAAAGACTTTCTCCTTAGTACATAGTTATTAAAGTCAGTAGATAAATTGATGCAGATTAGTGAGAACTCGCCACCCACGGCGATTGTTAAAATATGGTAAGCAACAATACAGCTTCAATAAGTAATCTTCACCCACTCAAACGGATTTTGATTATCAATTTTATTAAGGCGATTATAACGTTACGGACATCTTGTCTAATTCAATTGCGTCTTAAATAATAACACGGTACTTTTCGATTTTTTGATAGTCATCTTTTATATACTTCGTTGATGTTTGTCATTTTTGAGATTTTTCTTGCGGCAAATGTCAGTCCCGTCAATTTAATTTCTTAATATATTTCAATGATCAATACTATATATTTCATATCTATCAAAATATTGGCATTACAAGTATACACTGTCCGTGAATTGTTGCTACAAATTGTTGCTACAAATTGTTGCTATTTATTTACTGACAATTAATTAGTAAAAAAAACGCTGTCGGAATTCCAATTAATTATTTAATAATTGAAAAACAATGTTGATATTGATGATATTTACAGACGACTTATTTTTAAACAATATTTTGAGTAGATACTGGGTACGTTCAAGTTAGTAAAAAAATGGATGCACATAAAACATTTTGAGTTTAATTTTTGTTTTCCATTATTTTCCAAGTAAATTGGCAATAGAGGAAGTTTTATTTGACTAAGTTTCGATGCATTTTACTGAGGTATACGAACAACAGTTCTCTGCTGATAAGGCTCGCTTCAATCCAAATATCTTATCAGCAATGTTACAGTTCTTTCATTTTATTAGGATTTATTTCACGTGGCAGTGATTACGCTGCTGTGGCGGCAGAAAGGTGTGTAGACATTTTTTCAAATTAAAATTCAACCTAAAAACTCGCGCGAGAGAAAATCATACGGATCGCACATTTTTTTTAATGTTTTTTTCCAAATACGAGCAATTTAAAAATATTAATTTGGATGAATTATTCTGTAAGTTTTCTTAACAGGTGTGAATAATACGAAGGATCCATACGTTTCAGTTATTACAAATATTTTTTAAAGTTACTCAAATGTAATACTTCAGGAAGGAATTATGGATTTCTAGAGGTCGTGAATTATAGGTATGTAATTAGGTATAGTATTCATTTAAAAAAAGGGGTTTTAAATGTGTGTGAAGGAACTTTTGACAATTAATGTAATTTGATGTTCTATCATCTTATTCTTTCTGGAAAATCTATTGATTTAGTGGTGTCTTAAATTTTTTTTATTATTTCAAAAGTAAAATTCTAAACGTCTTGTCATTACATAGAAATGTGTAACTTAACAAATTAAAATATTTTTTTCAAACTTATAATAGTGAAACGTGCAATGCGAAATAAAGGTACAAATCTTTTTATGATCACAAACGAGAATAAAAAAATACCTTTGTTTCGATGGTACTCGAGTCTGCCTTCTTCTTCAGTTAAAGAGTTTTTATTATTATAATTCGAGGACTCTCGCGGTTGCCATTTTCCCCTAAACGAGAACGTGGGGTTAGGTGGGAGAGGGAACATGGAGTACATACGGGGAGATGGTTACAGAAGTTGAAATTTCCGGCTGAGCAGCGATATAAGGATCTAGATCGAAGGGTAAAGAGAACAGCAAATAAGTGCTCAAATGAAGTGCTCTTTAAATGATGTTTCAGATTGTGTACAGGAAATTCACTGCATGAAATTTGACACAACTTATGGTTACAAAAATTTACCTAGTGCTTTTTTTTAATAAAGCCAAGTAGAAAGGTTTATGTAGTAATATTAGGAACGACTCTAAAAAACGCGAAGGAGTTTGTGTACCTTGGAAACAGGATCACCTGGGATGGTAGAACAAAAAGAGAAGTCGACTGCCGCATACATTCAGCAAGGCATGCATTCAACAAAATATCAAAGATATTAGAGTCAGACAACATAAACCTAATACTGCGCTAGCAACTTGCCAATAAAGGTATATAGAGCATATTGATGAACGGTTGTGAGACATGGTGCCTTACCGAAAGAGATAAAAAAATATTAGGGGCCTTTGAGATGTGATTTTACAAAAGAATATTAGGAATTTCCCGGAGAGACCACATTACTTATGACGAGGTTCTCAGTAGAATCGAAGAAGGGAGGCACCTAATTAAAACCATCTCAAAGAAGGTCTCTTACATGACATAATAGAGGGAATGGCTGAGAGGAAAAACCACAGATGGCGCCCCCGACGGAGTATTTAGAACAAGTGTGCGAGGATTTGAACTGCGCCTCAAATGTTGAGCTGCAGAGAATAGCGAAAAGTGGAGGACGAGACGCATGACTTTGCTGCAAATTAATCCTCAGGATTGAAACTGCGAAGACGAAAAAAGGTTAATCATTAAAGAATTATTATTTTTATACGTCAGCACAAGACGTTAGATTTTATAAATAAATAAAAAATAGACAATGTGGCGAGTGGCGTTTCTGCGCTTTTCCGATAGTTATAAGTTCGCTTATATACGTACAGGCACCTCTTAAATAACGAACTTTAAACTGTATAAAAGTTTGAAAAATAATTTAATAACATTGGTGCTTTAAAAATTCAAACCTTTAAAAATTTTACATGTATGTTGCAGGTTTACTATGATTTTTGGCATGTTACGTGTGAATAAATTAAATTGTGTATTTCATTGTATCGAAACGAAAAAAAATAATACACGTTGTGTTTTTTAAGCCCCTTTTATTCCAACAATGCTTTTAAATGTAGTGTTTAAATTACATTTAATTCATCGTCTTATCTCTCAATCTATCATAATATCACAACGATCAGATGAGAAAGAGGATGCTGGGAGCAGGTATCGGAGTACCAGGTATCAGAAGAGCAGAAGGCGCGAAGAGGTCGCGGGAGGTGCCACGCGCCTCTGTCGGTGGTCCCCCATTGTTGTACCACTCTAATACGGTAACACTATACGCCACAATATCGGCTATAGCCTATGGTACCCTGTTCGCTGTAGAAATACCTTCAAAACAGATCCAGCGATAAGATTTTTTAATTTTTATTGTGCGATCGAATCGAAAAGAGAAAACGATTTAACGGGCATATTATTTATTTGAAAGTGCATGTCACTCCACTATAAATTAAAATAGATAATATTACTTAACAAAGCGTTGAATATTACCCTCCTTCGTTCTCGAAACCAGTACATTATCAGTTACATAATTTCAATTGAAGGTATTTGATAATCGTTAAAAATCAGTGTTATAATTGGCAGTAAATATATTTAACATTTTTATCGTGATAACTATTATCTTGTTATATTCGCAGTAAGATGAAAATTGCCCGTATTGACATTAGGTTAGATTTAAGATATATCTATGTTCGTATAAGCTATAAAGCTCACAATATAAACAATACGAAAAGGTCCAACAGCAAAATTAGGTATAAACAAATTGCTGTAAGCATTATTTTTTACCAACAATGTTTTGAGTATGTCCAAATGCTTGCAGACTGGCTGGATTTTCTCCCTAGGGAGTTGTTCATATTTAAATTTGTTGCAACATAGAGGGAAAATATTTTTGAGAAGGGAATATGGGAGTCTAGGTAAATTTAAATTTAAATATAAACAACTCCCTAGGGAGAAAATCCATCCAGTCTGTAAGCATTTGTACATACTCAAAACATTGTTGAGTAAACTACCTGGTAAAATAAAAAGCATAAAAAATCGGAAAATTGTTTTCAGGCGTGTAATTGGTTCAGCCGGATGAATCTTACTTGATCAAAGGTTTCAGCTCTTTTACTTCACAAAAGTCAACAGATGGAAAAGTTGAGGAAATGTGGATGTTCAAACATTGGCAGAGTGGTGAATGTTTCACAGTGTGTAAAGTGGCCACTTAAACCAGCCAATGCCTAGACTCCCATATTCTCTCCTCAAAAATATTTTCCCTCTCTGTTGTAACAAATTAAAATTATTTTTTATGTTCAGTTTTGCTATCACTTACTCTGAACATTCATGTTACGATTTTTTTAAATATATTTTTAGACGAAAATTACTAGAAAACTAATTGCAAACATGACAAAGTTTTTGTTTAAATAACAGTTTTTTAAATATCAATAGCCACAACACAAAACAATAACCTTTCAATTGATGTGTATTAGAAATACTGCTCAGGATACTTTTAGATTACCCGGAATGTTCAATTCTCTTAAATTCTATGTTTATATTTTAAGTTTAGGGTAGTGTTTCATCTCCTGTCAGTTGTCAGTCCAGGACACTGTACATAAATATGGTGACGAGGCGACTAAGCCACTCCACTATATCAATAGGTATTAGGTATAGTATCCATTGATCGAGTCCACAATGGCTTGGAAGTGAGATGCTTATCTCATAATGATTCATTGAAAAGGTCGAAATTTGATAGGGGAACTGGGCGTATTATGAACAACACCAACTACATAAACACATATTATAACGTGCATGATCACTTAAGATACATACACACTACTTAACACTTGCTTAGCAAGAAATCTGATACCACACGTTGTATACCCAGTACCTACTTCCTACCCGTAAATCCACATTTTTTAGTTTCACTGATTTTTTTGTATCGACTACATGAGTTCAAGTCATACCGAAAGTTCTTTGGGATCAGTTCAGGATAAGTTCTTTAGGATCAGTTCAGGATAAGTTTTTTAGGATCAGTTCAGGATAAGTTCTTTAGGATCAGTTCAGGATAAGTTCTTTAGGGCACAAGTCGTTTTATAAAACAACGACGCAATTGTCATTTTAACGTATTTTATGTTATTGTAGATTCCGGTATATTACATAATGGTTTTTTTAAATTAAAGTATGGAAAAATAAGCACTTCAAAGATTATTTTTTAATCTTTTATTCAAACGAAGGTAGAATAGTAAACGTTATGAAGGGTGTAAAGTGAAATGACCTATAACGTCTGTAAATATCTAGCAAGTTCGCTTTCAAAGAAAATTTTCGTCTCTATGTTGCTTTCAATGGTAGATATCTTAATAAATAATATGATTATAGTCATATGCTGACGTTAAAATATTTTATTTTCTTATGATAACTCTAGTGTACTTCAATTTATTTTTCTAATATTTATTTATTTATTTATTTGTTTGACGGACTTATGCAGTCCATTCTAACAATGGTAGATACAATTTCTTTTAATAAATACGGGCACTAATAAAATAAAATACAATTAAATTAAATTAAAGCTAGGATAAAAAAAAAATTACTACCTCAAGACAAGATCCGGTCTATCTTAGTGATTTTTTAAATCTATAAAGACTCGCACCAAAAAAGTCCAGATCTTGTCTCGAGTTTACAATACGACACAATCGGGATATTGGTGCATGCAAGCCATAGTTTGTGCTGTGTTGATCGAGGAACAGCACATTATTATTTCGCAACCGGCGGACCGGATCATTGAATGCCACTGATATAATGAAATATTATCATCTAGCATGCTTAGGTACCCCAATCGCAGCGTACATCGATATTTTTTTGTTACATGAAGGTAAGATGGTCAGTCTTACGCTTCAGGTGTCCAGAGCTTAAAAAATAACAAAATAAAAAAAAACACCTTTTGTAATAACTATTTCACCTTAACAATTTTTTATTTTATTTATTGACACTTTATATACATATACAATAAATATACATATAAGGGCGGGCATATTGCCTTAAGGCAATTTCTTCCTACCTACCCAAACCGTTCAGTTTCAGAAAATTATAAATATATGGACATATTGAATCTTACAATTTTATACAAAAATTAAAAGCAAAGATTAACAAAAATAAATAAATGTATAAAAAAAAAAATAACACTTTACTATGAAGAGAGGAGAGGGGATGGGAAGGATAGAAGAAGGATAAAGGAACAATTTAAATATTTAGATAGTGACATTTCAATCTTGACTTAAATGTAAATAAAGAAGGGGCGTCTCTAACATTAGTGGGTAGATTATTCCACAATCGAGCGGCTACTACTGTGAAAGAGGAGGCAAAAAAATTAGAGCGATGACGGGGTATTAAAAGAGTTCTCTCGTTACTAGAACGAAGAGATAGTCCGTGTTGTGAAAGAGGTTGGATGAGCTCTCTCAGATAAACAGGCGAAGTGGGATTATTTAAAATATTGTGAAGAAGTGATAGAATGTGAATGTTTCTTCTATGCCTGATACTGAGCCAGTGTAGTTGCGTGCGATACTCGGTTATGTGGTCAAATTTGCGAAGATTAAAGATATAACGAATACAAATATTCTGCAATCGTTCTAACTTATCAAGCAATTCAGAGTTAGCATCTGGATAACATACATCCGCGTAGTCAAGGAGTGGAAGAAGTAAGCTCTGGACTAATGTTTGCTTAACATTAATTGGCAAGAAATTCTGTAATCTTTTAAGTGAGTGCAAACTGCTATAAAGTTTACGACTAACTTCGTTAACCTGATCGTGCCACTCTAAATGCCGGGATAGTGAAATGTATAATCTTTATATTTAATAACAATATATAAGTTTGTCCAAATATTCGTAGACAAAAGACTGGATTTCATTTCACCCCCTCAGGAGTTATTAAGATTAACAAATTACAACAGGGATGGATAATACCTAAAATAAGGTAATAAGAAAGTCTAGGCATTTACAGGGCTTATGACCTGTCATTGGCTGGTTTAAGAGGCCACTTTACACACTGTGTAACATTCATCATTTTGCCTACGTTTGAACATCCATATTGCCCTGTAAATGCCTAGACTTTCATATTCCCTTATTTAAGGTATTTTCCATTACTGTTGTAATATGTTAATCTTAATGACTCCCGAGGGGGTGAAATCTAGTCTTTTGCCTACGAATATTTGGACAAACTCAAATATTGTAATGAAACCAACTGGTCCAAGAAGAAGTTTAGAAATTGAAAAATTGTTTTCAGGCTTTACCTAGTATGTGAAATAATTCAGTCAGGTGAATCTCTTCACAACAATTAAGGTTTTAGCTATTTAACTTCACTAAAATTGACAAATGGAAGAATTAAAGAAATATGGATGTTCAAACATAGGCAAAATAGTGAATGTTACACAATGTGTAAATTGGCCACATTAACCAGCCAATGACAGATCATAAACCTTGTTAATGCCTAGACTTCCATATTTCCTTATTTAAGATATTCTCCATCCCTGTTGTAATTTGTTAATTTATATTTAAGGTTTTTTTTATTTGAAACAATTAAAATACGTACATTATTTACACAAAAGCACTTATTCATAAATATTTTTGCATTACTTGTAAATAATTATGCTACTAAATTAAACGACTAACTGTGTAATTTCAATAAATAAATATTGACAGTTTTAGTACGATATGGAAATAATAATTCAAATAGTACATTGTATATTTACAATAAATAGGAAAATTAATTAAATGTTTGGTAAACAAACGTCCTCAGTCCTCACTCTTAACTATTGAGCAAAGTTAAAAATATTGTCCCGCTGGGAACTTCGTATAAGCCACACACTATTAAAACTTTATCATTTGATTTGATCGACACGTTGGAATAAATAAAATCATAAAAATTCAGTTATAACGGCTTACCGTTGCTGCGTGCCATGTACTAACCTCGTCCCAAGCTATACAAGTTTATAGTTTAAACAGTCTAAAGGTTTTCTGTGAAAAAATATCAGTTTTCCCCCTTTTAATTACATAAAATACGAGTGCCAAATGTTTACTAGAACTGAAATTAAAAGAGTGATTTAAAAAAAAATAGTACTCTAATACCACCGATATTTTTATTTTATTTTATTTTTTTATTTTATTTTATTTCATTGGAAAGCCAACAGACATTTATACATTTATAAGAATCAATTATACCATAAATACATATCATAAAGTCCAATTAGAGGCTTCCACATAATATTGTTATTGTAAATGTTGTCACATAAAAATTATACATAACATAAAATAACTAATCATACAAAACTTATAATATTACTAGAAATGTAAATGAATATTGGTCACACAGTTGCACATTATAATAAATAATACAACTATAGTTGACTATACAGTGTTCATTTATTATGTGCCTACATACAGAACTGCACATCACCTGCACAATATAGGCTGCGGATTCAAGGCGCAACATCATAACTTGAATTATTTTTGGAAATTTCACTTTTAAAGGAAGTTAAAGATATGTTATTAATATCAATACAATAAAATTTTTGATTACACATATGGCAGGTTCTATTTACAAATGAATTTTGAAAAGATTTAGTTTTACATTTAGAAATTTTAAAAAGAGATTGGTTTCTGGTCTGCGTTACTGGGACTCTAAAATTAATAAGTGACAGAATCTTGGGGCAATCTATCATGTTATTCAAAGTTTTATACATAAAAATGGCATCAGCCATGTTCCTTCGAGTTTGGAGAGTTTGGAGTTTAGGTAAGTTTATAGACTCATCTGGACCTGTATTCTGAGTCAACCGTCTAAAATTGCAATACGATATAAATTTTGATTGTATAGATTCAATTCGGTTAATGTATTTTTTGTATTGCGAATTATAATTGACTTCGAACAAATGTGAAGTAAAGAGTTCTAAGAGTGCGCGCATGATTGTATTCTCTCCCTATACGGAAGAGGAAACCTAACATTTGGTATGATTTTTTCACAATTGAGTTGACATGTGCCTCAAACGTTTTATGTCAATAATTATGTATTTTATCGCTTTAAATTGCTATTCCACACCATACAAGAGGTCTCAAATTCAGTCTCCGACATGATTGACTTGAAATATTTATTTAAAAAAAAAAAAAAACAGTTTTTCATCAACATCGGAAGAACATGCCGTGTATCTCAATCATGCGTTATATTGGAAGGTAAGGTGATCAGTCTTTCGCTTTAGGTGTCAATTCATCATCATCCTCCACTCTTGCCGGTCTGCTGTTCTTCCCCTTTAGTTCCTCACTTCCAACATTGTCATATCTGCGCCGATGCAGTCATCTATCGCATTTTGGGCATTCCTGGTCTTTGTCGTCCTTGTGGCACAGATAGTGTTCGACGTTTTATGGGAATTCTGTCGTTCATTCTAATTATATGGCCAGCCCACCTCGAGCGTACCACCTTGTTGGAGTTGTTTTATATTAAAATAAACATTTGACTCTATAAAAATATATAATGATCAATGGCCAAAAAAATATAAGGTACGGTAGGTAAGGTAGGCAGTATGAAAAAAAATTGAAATAATATTCATAATTTTTTTTTTTATTAGGTTTTGTAACATGTTATTTTCAGGTTATTATGGATATCGATTTAAATAGATGGTATTTATTTATAAACAAGTACCTTGATGACTTTGTATATTAGGGTTATTTTGTTCTAAAATTATTTTTTTGTTTTTTGTAAGCTAACATTTTTTTTTTTTCAGGTAAGTGAAACAATTTATTCAACAAAATCTTCCGCTGACTATAAATGGGTGAGTAAACACATTTTTTTAAACGATAAATACTTGAGTTCTTATTATTTACTAAAATATGAACATTTTTAGACGATTTCCTAAAGGTCGTAAATAACTTTTGCTAGAAAAATGGTGATCAAGTTGTGGTAGAGTAGGATTTGAACCTCGGACCTTTGGCCCATGAGTCTACCGCACTACCACTGGACCACAACCCGGTTCGCTTTACATTTAATAAGAGTGCAGTCTACCTTTGTTCTCCAATCGTCAGACTACACCGGTTCGGAAAAAAGTATGGAAAAATTGATATGTTTCCTTTTTCATTGTCAGTTTTTAGGGTAAAAATTCTTACGGGTATATCATCTAAATTATTTACATTGTTCGAATGCTTTAAAAATCACTAAATTTTTCTGTTTTGCTCACCTTCCTACCTACTGTAAACATTTTTTTTTTAAAACCGTCATAATTTTCCATACACATTTGATTATGTACTTACCTAGTTTTATGCACCATTTTATCATAATTTCATGCGATTTTTTATTTTTTTATTGTTGCTTATGAGATAAGTAACTACATATACATGATTTGTTATATCATAAAATATTTTAATTTTATACCGGTCATGTAAAAGCCCTTTGAGCATAAACAGATTGTGAATAAGTAAATACAACATATTTTTATCATTTATGTTTTATATTAAAAATATTATAAAATAAAATTATTAAATTTTATATCTATTAAATATAAATAAGTAAAAAAATATAATCGTGAATTGGTGATCGCTTTGTTCTGATAACATGGTAATCATGAGTTCACAGGATATTTTCTTAATCTTTCGAAGGTTTTGGGTGGGTTTTTTATTTAGAACTTTTAAGAACTTATTTGATTTCAAATATTATTTTTCTCGTATTGGTCACACCGAGTGTAGAATTATATGTTATACATAGTTAGTGAAAAGTACCATTTTTATTCATACCACTTTTCTTCTATGGCTCGCTGATAAAAATAATAAATCATTGTGATTTGGCTTTACAAGCTGCGGTCCGTGTCTCTCTGCCTTACGTACTAATATCTCCAGGGGTGTAGCTTTACCTAAGTAGGATATAATAACCCACCTGACACATGATACGTATTTTAAAACACCCCTATCTTAATATCCACAATACGTATACCTACAATATATTTATTATAAAACACTGCAACAAAAATTGTAATAAAGATTTTAAAAATTATTGGTTTAGTACAGAAATATATTAAAATGCATATATATTTATAATATTCCCAGTGAATTACGTTTTTTATTTATTTATTTACTTATAAACAGTTTATTATACATTTCTTACAGTTTATTACCAACTCCGTGGGACCGGAAGTCCTGCGTTGAGTTGATTCGATTATATCACCACAGATATTATATAGATGGTCAGAAACAAATATACAGAAAACTCAATTTAGTTAGTTTAGTTTACTTTTTTAAAAATTTGTTATTACTACTTAGTTAAATATTGTACCTGGATGCCAACCTATGTAAAATATTGTTTGAAGACATGATTGCCAAATAAATATTTAATTTTATAGTGTAAACTTACGTTTGTAAAATATCTAATAGGATTTTTTTAATGATATTGTTGCGTCCTTATGATTTACTAAAATATTTCCATTTTTAGGGCCATCGTCAACTAGTTGTAAACTACTCACTATAAGAACATGGAAGTCAAGTTAGGTTGAGTGGGGTTCGAACTTTGGACCTCTGATCCCTAAGTCCGCAACACTAGCCACGGGACCACATCCCGATTCTATTTGAAATTGAAAACAGTCCACACAAAATTTGATATTCCTACAACCTGTATGCAACAAACACACGCAACGCTATTTCATATTAATAAAGTTTTATAATACAAAATTACATTCAACAATGTTTGAGTATGTCCAAATGCTTGCAGACTGGCTGGATTTCCCCAGGGAGTTATTCATATTTAAATTTATTTCAACAGAGAGGGAAAACATTTTTGAGAAGGGTGTGTAAAGTGGCCACTTAAACCAGCCAATGACAGGTCATAAGTCCTGTAAATGCCTAGACTTCCATATTCCCTTCTCAAAAATTATTTCCATCTCTGTTGAAATAATTTTAAACAAAATTATATTCACCAGACAACAACAACACTACCACATTAAAAAAGCAAAGACAAACGTAGGACAGTAAAAATATAATACAATCGACTTGAACACTACAATGATTCACCTTACCACTTTACAAATTACACTGGAGAAAAATTTCAAATCAACCTGAAAAAATACACGATGACTACACTTACCAGACGAGACATTACTGAGACTGGACTTTACAATATCTCTTGTATAACCTTAACGGGTTTTTAAAAATGATAAATAAAAAAATTAATACATGCATAGAAAATAAACGCATGATTTGTGTGTTTTGTCATTTTTTAGGAGCGCTTGTTGTGTGAGGTGGGCCTGGCACCCAAAAAATGATAATTATTTCAAAATATACTCAACCCTTTCAATAACTATTTAATAAGCGACGCGGTCATTTTAATAGTGCGCGCATCAAAAGTTAAGCTTCCAGGTGAGTTTTTTTTAATTCTTGGAATTATTTTAAAAACGTAATCTTTCATTTTTCGTTGGCAATTAGAGTCCGTCCCTGATAATATAAGTAATATAGCCTAGATTAGGTCCCTCCCGCATTGCCTTATCTGTCCGAACAGGAGCAGGGCCGGCGTGGGGTGTGGGGCGTGGAGTACCTGTGATATTAATTGCACATACCGCCCAGCGGACACCTTTTGGGAAAGGAAAAAAGACCGATGACAGAAGACCGGAAAAACCCATTGTGATTTGTGCGGGATTGTCAGATAAAGGTAATGTTCCTTGGGAAGGTAATTTCATTTCGTTATCTCTCTCAATGGCTGATACTCCCACCATGTCCCATGTGCTGATGCTCTAAATTACCACAAATTCTCACTTCCCTAATTTTAAGCACTTTTTCGACATTCTTTTTTTGGTACCGCGTACAATGTTACTTTACACAGATTATCTTTCTTATTCTTTTTATGTATTATTAAATCCATACTACTTTTTCATTTTTCCATTACAGTTAAGTAGTTAAATTAAAAATGGCCACACACATTGCCTAAACACGCTAATTATAGAGACGTATTATACAAATATGCTGTTTCGTAAAAATTTTACGTGCCCCAAACCAGTCAGACAACAGTAAATATATGACATACTTAATATTATATCATAAAATAAAGGATCATATATAAGTTTCAACAAAACGATAAAGGAAATATAAAATATGGTAAAAATTAAATTCAGAAAAAATAAAAACATTGCCGTAATTTGCTTGTTTTAAAACGCGGTATTTTGCCAACTCCCAGTGAAAATATGAATATTTTTTTGTAACATGAGATAAATGATACTTAAAAATATAATTACTACGGTTAATTAATATATCTAAAATAATGTAACTGTAAAAATAATCACATGCGAATAATTATAAAGCGTTGTTAATAAAAAGGTTTCATATACATACTTAGCAAGTATGACAAGATTTAACTCTTTTAAAAATTCCAACTATTTAAAAGTTTTAGCCTACTACATTTTTCTCGCCGAAGTAATTCCATGATTTTTCCTAGGGCTCGGAGTTCCTTAAAAGATGACTAAAATTAAGAATTAACTCGGTTTCATTGCTCAAGAAAATGATTAACTGCTTCCAAGTTTATCCTGCGTCAGATTCCATCTCTTGTCCCTATTCAGCCTCCTCTCGGTAGATTATTATACATAGTTGACTAAATAAAAAGAGGAAATATACATTCGGGGTAGGTTTTTCCTGACGGGGTTGATATATTCTTCTGGTACAGCCCGGGGCGCAGAAGAGATAAGGCAGGAGGTATGGAAATATTACCGGAGTTTAAAAAAAAGTTTAATACGAATGATTAGCTGTAATAAATATCAGGGAGCTTCACTGCGCTGTGTCATTTGTCAAGGGCTGATTTCTGAGCGGATATTAAACTTATCCACTTTGTTAACTTGAAAAATCCTTCGCCGATGTCAGTTTTTTAGCAGATTAAAGAACATAATCTTTGGGCCCGAGGACAGAATTATATTTGAGATATTACAGCCATTATATAAAGGTTTTGCCTAGCACTTACTGAACGATTATTATCTGTTTCATTTTTTGGTCGATTTTTAAAATGTTTCGTCCTCGTTATTTGTATGCATTATTTAGGCTATAAAAATTGCGTTTATTAACATGAATTAATTAAATTTTAACAAATATAATTAAGAAAACGCTTGTCAATTTTATATTATGTATATGTTTAATTGAGTATTGAATAAATAATTAGAATTGATTTCTATAAGTTAATAAAAATTCAACAATAATCCATGAAATATTTTTGTAATCAATAAATTCAACTCGAAAATTTCAAATTACTATAGAATAGCACATACGTATTTAAACGGTTAGTTTTTGTCTTAAAAAAATATACGTTTATGTTCTAAAAAAACAAGAACAGTCATAAGTTATAACTTCAACACTCCCCACGATATGAGAGCATTTTATAATATAATGTGCATCGAATCAGTTAAGAAATCTATCAAGGGAATATTTATTGATCGAGTGACGCCTTATTCTGTTTATCCTATAATTAATCTCACCTGTGTATGTTTAGACTGGCAGCATGTCACGACATGTGTTCAAAGTTTTATCATAAGAAAACGTTATTCAGGATATTGTTATGTTTTAATTTTATTTCTACCAGCATATGCTTCAAATTAATATTTTGTACGGTTTTTGAGACACAAATAACAAGGATATTTCTATCTACCACAGACATGACATAAAAAAATAAGCACAGGAAGTTACATACAAAGAAAATAATACATATAAAGAAAATATTATGTATATGTTTGTACCCGTGTGCATATCAAGGTTGCAAAGGTAGGTATGTCTGGATTGCAAGGTGCATCAATTGTGAATAGTATAATTTACAATAAATATGTGTTATTTATAGCATAATGGAAGAATGAGATAGATGAGGAATGAGGAAAGTATAATCATAATAAAAAGTATGAGAGTAAAATGGATGACACGAATCCTGGACATATCGTCCAGATCGTAGAACAACGACACATGTGATTTTCTTTGACTTTACGTTTGACCAGTTTATTTTTTTGTCACGACTTGATAAGTACAAAATATATCCTCTGATATTATTATTATTATTATTTATTAACATATTACAACAGAGATGAAGAACATTTAAGAAAAGGTAATATAGAAGTCTAGGCATCTACAGGGCTTATGACCTGTCACTTGTAACTTGCCTAGTATGTAGGTGAAATAATTAAATAAGTTGAATCTCACCTGCATAAATAAAGGTTTCAGCTCTTTAACTTCACAAACATCAACAGATGAAAGAATTGAAGGAATATAGATGTTCAAATATAGGCAGAATGGTGAATGTTACACAGTGTGTAAAGCGGCCACTTAAACCAGCCATTGACGGGTCATAAGCCCTGTAGATGACTAGACTTCTATATTACCTTTTCTTAAATGTTCTTCATCTCTGTTGTAATATGTTAATATATACAGCTCCCCAGGGAGTTGAATCCAGCCTCTGTCTACAAAAATTTGGACAAACTCAAAATATTGTTGATTATTATTTATTATTATTATTATATTCATAGGTTTTTTTTTCTATTTATTTTTCAAAAATATTTACAAACTAGTCTTAATAATATTGATGTTTTTTGTTGATATTTCTTGATCAAACTCCATAGTTAATGATTATGATAAAATTATAAATAAACTTATCAATGAAACTTCTTGGTTTAGTTTTACTTTTTATTATTTTGACCAACGAGCGCTTTCGCCTAAGTAGTCCAGTTCCAGTCTTGAAGATGCCTACTTAGGCGAAAGCGCTAACAATAATAGGGTAATATCATTTGATGTTGGCCACGCCCCTTATACGACATGATTCGGTTTAATTTTGAACTTTGTTTTTGACCGTTTTAATTTAAACAGAACATCGTCACGAATCCTGACGCCGCTCTTGTCGTGTTTTTTTTATTTTATTTATGTAAATTAAAAACATATACATAATTATGACATGCAGATAACAAAATTTATTTACAGAGTTTTTATGTTTTAAACTATAATATTATTTACAAAAGCAGACTAGAAATTATGATAGACTACAAAATATAAGGGTGTGATAAAGTTTCAAAAAATTACAAAATAAACATAATACAAGGTATGAAAATTAATTCAAAATAATCTATACATAATACAATTTATAAAAGAAAAATAAGAATATTAAAAAAAATAAAAAGTTTAAAAATTACATGTATGTAGGTATACGCTGAACGAGTAGGAGAGCAAATGTTAAAAAAAAATCAAGAATGAAAAAGTTATTAAAATTAACAAAATATGTGTAAAAGCGTATTGAAATTACATATACATAATACAAGATAAAAAAAGTATGAAAAAGCACAAAATTATATATATATACAAGCAAAAACGGTAAAATATTAAAAATTATTTGTTCAAGATGCGCATTCTCTGGTTCAACTAGCATTATTTATTCAAAGTACTTCTGGAAAAAATAATTCTTCAATTCGCACGTCTTGTTTCTGTGTTTTGAAATTGGTACTTTAAAAGTAAAGACTTTTTACTACTTAAAATTTTTGTAAAGACATATTTTTTAACCATTTTATTTTTAAAATTATGTATGAAAATATTCCCCCGCAATATCGATTTTGAAAATACATTAATTTTTTTAATCCATTTCGCATGTTTTTATTGGCATTCGTAGTTTGTGATATTTCCCTGTTCTTAATTATTACTTAGTAACTTCTTATTACCCGTTTAATCGTTATTACTTATCGGTCTTTAGCGATAAATGAAGAGATGAATCTTCGCATTACAAGCTTGAACGTCATGAGGGCATTCGGAATTTGCAGAATTCTTCAGTGTTATCGTTGCGCGGTTAACCTGCATTCTATATATTCTCTTGTCGTGTTGGACATCATGGCTCGGATCGGATTCCCGCCAAAACAGCAATAATAAATTAATGGCGTCCTTATCCCGCCACAATTTGCTCGGGAATGTGGTTGAATCTGTGTCGGACCACGTGGACGTCG
Source organism: Micrasema longulum (assembly GCF_059751315.1). Taxonomy (NCBI): domain Eukaryota; kingdom Metazoa; phylum Arthropoda; class Insecta; order Trichoptera; family Brachycentridae; genus Micrasema; species Micrasema longulum. The sequence goes on along the minus strand of NW_028277537.1, from coordinate 837,226 downwards.
CGCCTGCGCGGACCACCGACTTTCATCTCGGGAATTTTGAAAATGATCCAAATTAAATTTTAATTATTTTATAATTGGGCAATCAAAAGATTTTTATTAAGTTTTTCAGTTTTGTTTAGAGTAAGACAATTTAAAAATAGTTTTTAATTTAAACATAATACCAACTACCTAAAAAACTAGTAGAAATACACGATATTTTTTTAAAATCAACTCAATTTAATTTGACCTTTAAATTAATTGATTTTTTATTTAAATAAATTATTTTTACTTATCTGTTTTTTTTAATGCGTCATCATCATTTTCCTATCTGTATTTAGTGGTGAATAGGGCACTGCATTGGAACTACAATTCTAGCGTTTCTAAATCATTTTTGTTACATCGAAAGTAAGGTCATCAGCGTTACTTCAAGTGCCAGTTAAGGAACATTAAGATAATGCAGTGAAAAAACCACCTTTCAAACCCATATTTCGCGTCCGTCCGGCCAGGAATCGAACTCAAGAAATCAGGAATAGGTGAACGCACCAACCACTACACAACGATGTGGACTTAATTTCATTTGAATTGCATTTACAAGCATTCTGGTTTTAGACAAAACTGTATTCTTCATCCGTTTGAACACATACAATTTCGAAATTACTACAATTAAATTATTGTTGGTTAGTTTGGGTTGGTTGATGTTTGATAAACGTATGTTGATGTGTTTGTGTCTGTCGGTGAACCAAATAAACAAGCAAAATTCGTTTCGTAGACACACTAGAATAATTTATTTGAAATCGTTCTGTCACGCGTACATTTGTTTATTAAACATTTGAATGGACTGTACGCTAGGTTCGCCAATGTCGAGATCCGTGCATTAGGTATGGTTGAGATAAGCATGTCGCCGAAATCAGGAAAGAGTTGGTTTGGACTTGTGGAGCGAATAGACGGCGAAATAGTGGCTAAAAAAATACTATGCTGATGTAAATGGATGTAGAAAACGAGGAAGACCGAGAAAAACAAGACATAGTATGATTAAAAGCAACAAATACTTGAAAATGTACATGTCGGAATAATCGGCGCGCGTGCTTGAGGAGATGTATGAAATTAGAGGAAGCGAGATCTGTACGCACATACGGTGTGATGTGGCGTTCTATCCTCTCCGCGAACCCTTGCGGGGAAATGGCGAGATGGTTTGTTTGTCTGAAGTTATTATTAGTTATTGTATTGAAGAATAGGGAAATATCACGTTCTTTCAAAAACATTTTTTAAGTAAAAAGGGTCTGTAAAATACTGTCCAGGAAAAAAAATATTTAGTACTTATTAGTAACATTTAAATTTAAATTTGTAATTTTGAATTCCCTCTAAAACGGTCATTGCATTGGACACGCCCCTAATACGTCACGATTCATGTTCATTTTTAGCTTTGTTCCAAACTATTCAAATTTTTTTAGAACTTCTACACGAATCTGACGTCACAACTATCAATGCCAAACATGTCGCATTTTTCTAGTGATTTTTTTAAAAGAAAAATAGGAAAACATTTCTCCACAATATCAATATTGATTTTTAAATTACAAGTTATTATTCTAAATCCATTTAATATATTTTTATTGGTATTCGTAGTATGTGATATTTCCCTATTTTTTCGTAATACTACCATTTTTTTTTTTAATTCGAAGACAAAAAATATAGTGGAAAACTTGATTATTTTGGCGGTAACACTTAATTTTTGACACAATAAAGTGGGTATCTGAAAACGTATTTACAAATATAATTGGTGTAATCAGTGAATAATTTGGATTAAAGAAATACGCTCTCAGGAAAAAATATCGATTGGTTTTATAAAATTGTAACTGCCTCGAAAATCTTCAAAACTGAGTCGTGTTTTTCGACGCGAGTAAACGTAAACAAATACGTACAAAACTACACAGCCTTATCCGCCTGTAATCTCTCGACTGTTTTACACCGAACATATTTTGTGGGCTGGTTCGGGATCAGAAGTCCCCGGAACAAAGAAGTCTCTTCACACCGGTGGGCACGAGGGCTCGAGCCCGGTCGTCGTTCAGATCTTGCTGCAGAGGGGTAGGATTTGCTTAGCGGGGATTTATTTGTGAGGGAAACATTAGTGTGGCTGTGGGAGCTATCTGCATCAAGATAAGCCAGCGACCACAATACGTCAGTCGATCATATCTGCTTGTAAGGTTCGTCCAGGGGGAGACAAAAATTATGGGAAGTAAAGGGAGAACTCGACAAATTTTCACGTCAATGAAATTTACGGTTTCTTAAAAAGTGTCCCTGCAATGAGTGTTTTAAAATATATATATATTTGTTAATATACTATTAAACCAAGCCAAAAATTTTTTTTTTCATTTTTATCTATCGTATTATAGGCGCTATGATTTTTTTAAGTATTGTATTTATGTAATTACTCCGCATGTGATGTCAGAGGTTTTCTTCTGTTTATTCTCGGTCAGTGCTGCCGATTGCTCCATTCACGGTAAGTAAACCGGATATCTTTCACAATTCTCTTATCATTGGTTAATTCATATGAACTAGTGACGTCGTTCAAAGTAGTACATTTTCGTTAATTTTCAAGAAACTTTGCCGTAGATTTAATGCTTTAATTTTTACAACGCTCAAGAAATCTTTTTTTTCCGTTCAAGTTCCTCATTCAAACCGAGGATGCAAAAGTGTTAAGGCACAAACATTGGGTTCAGAAATAGGGGTCCAGGTTCGATTTCTAGTAAAATTATTAAAAATTTAAACATATTTTTATTTGCCTTATAATCTCATGTAATATTTGCTTAGACAGGTTTATTGATGTTTCACGTTGTTTTTTCAGGATAAGCAAAAAATTATTTCCACGGCCGAATTGAATTTTTAATTTCTTTTTATTCTAAGACAGAAATATTTTTAAAATTGATTTATATACCTTCAGATGTTATGTGTGGATTAATATGACTAAAAAGTGGCAAAATTTTCAATTGAAATACGGTGTATGCCTTTGATAACTATGATTATAAAAATCACGTCAAAAACAATTTTATCAGTTTTATAATACGAAAAAAATTAAGATTTTGTCAAAAAACGCGCTTAGGATCCAATTTATTTGACGAACAGATAGTTATATCGCTCTCCCTAGAAATACATTGTCGTAAGTCAAAATTTGTCATTTTAGAGTTATGAATACAGTTAAACCACATTTATTTTATCTTTCTGATGCAAACGGTGACGTATCACTACGTTTTTTTAACGAGATTATCACAAACTTTAGTCTTCTTCAAGTTAAGTAAAGTATCGAGGAGAACACTGCAGTAATTATGATGTTTAATTGTTCTTAGAATATCTAACAGCCAAACACAAAAATTAAATTTAAAATGTTATTTATTGCTCACTATTATTACGATATTATTATCATTCATACGAGATTCATTTTATTAGCCTTTATATTTTTTCTAACTCTTCAGAACTTTACAATTTCGAGCGTCCATTTTAGCGAGTCCCTTTCCACTCCGTCGCCCGCGATTGTTACCTCCCGCCCTATCGAGTCCAGCGGCCGCGCTGGCCTTCCCGGCCCCGTATCTCCCTCCTGATCGCCCGTTACAGAGATCTCGCTACCGATGGCATTATTGCCGCCAAATATATTTTTCAAGCCACCTACGATACAATTTGTTTTTATTTGATTTTTTGCGCCGCGAGTCACGAGCGAACAGTTCCAGGCGCGCTCCACCGCCATACCACCCGAGGATTGTTGCAGTTGGCCGGATAACTCCTCCGCCCTGCCCTCTGCCCTGCGAGACAAAATTACTATAAAGGAGATGAATTTAAATACCACTTTGAAATTTCAGACGATATCAAAAGCAACAATAATATTTTGAAGAAAGTGTTTGTAGACTTAGAATAGATTTCAACTTCTAGGGATTCACATATTACAACAGACATACAAATATTGATATTCAAAATAGGTATACATAACCTAAATTTATGTATAAATCTTCATGATATATTATTCTTCGCAGTCCCAACCCTGGGGATTGGTTTGTAGCAAAGTACTGGATCTCGTCTTTCTCTGCTCTCTGTTATCCGTAGCTCAGCATAATTTGAGGCATAGTTCAAATCCTCCGACACTTGTTCCAAATACTCCCGATGGGGGCGCCCTCTGTAACTTATCCCATCAGCCATTCCTTCTATTATGTCTTGCAGGAGACCCCCGTGGCGCATACTGTGGCTGATTCATTGAGCTTGCCTCTCTGAGATGGTTTTGATCAGGTGTCTCGCTTCGATTCTACCGAGAACCTCGTAAAAAGTAAAGTGGTCTCTCCAGGAAATTCTGATATTCTTCTGAAACACTACACCTCAAAAGCCTCTAGTATTTTTTTTATTTCTTTAGGTAAGGCCATGTCTCACAACCGTTGATCAATATGCTCCATACATATATCTTGGCAAGTTGCTTGCAATCCCAAATATAAACAAAGCATTTTGATCGAAAAGTAGAAATGTTTCTCAAACTTCCTGGCAACGGCAAAGGTTATTTTGAGTTCAGTCAATATCACCTTAGTAAGCTTAAAATCATCTGTACTTCTCGTCTCATACTTGCGGAAAGACTACTACCATCACGTCATCTCCCCGTAGAGATAGGCAGAGAGAATGGACCACCACACACGTCTATCCTGGCATACATTGTCATACGTGGTCTTCGGTTCTGCCTGCTTTTGACATGACCAGACTTAAGATTTTGGTTTATCTGATCATGCCACGTTTTCCTTGGTCGTCTTTGTCTCACGTTACCGTTCATTTTTGCCATACACAGGTTCTTGTTTTACCATTCTTTCGTCATCCATTCATTTTACATGGCCAAACCATCTCAGGGACCCTTTCTTAATCTTATCAATTATATCCGACTCAGATTTACACTCTCGCCTGATTTCATCATTTGTAACCCTATCATACATCGATTTACCACACATTCGTCTAAAAGATCGCATTTAAACCGCGTTCACTCTGCTTTCATCCTTCCTCTGCCAGTTCCATGTTTCATTTCCATACATAAGAATGGACATTTGCAAACCGGATTAAAAAAGTAAAAGATGTATTAGTATACTGGATTTTAATACAATAAAACATTATACCTTGCTACCCGAAGAATGATGTCCGCAAAGAATACAGCAATACACCTGTATTAGAGAGAGCACGAAGATAAAACACATAACAAGGAAGACGGAGACACTGTTCTGTAGCCGCCGTGGCCGGTGTTGTGTGAAACAAATTCCGTCGGTTGTTGACAGTGATAGGGGACGCACGCGTGAATTAATTATTTTTTTTTGCTATAACGGGGCTATATCTGTATAATTTATTTTTATAAATTATGGAAAAGGGATTATTAAACTTTATGTCTTCATGTTTTTTTTGTCATGCGTCTGAGGTTTAGAATATTCCGTCTTTTGCTTGTGGTAACACGATGTTACTTCTCCGAGCGCAAAGGGATTATTTACCATAGTTTTTTGAGAGATATTTTATTTTGCTGTCGTTGTAGTCTGTTTATATAATTTTGGTAACCTATTCCTCATAATTGTTGCATATAACATATTTCATATTTGACATAGGCATACATTTACATATGCATACATACATACATTGATTTTTTGGAGATTTTTTAGTACCGTCTTCATATCGACTATCAAGTATGGCGGTTCGGAGAATCCTCCACGTCCCGATACGTCTGGGTGCTCGGTATCTAAGTTCCAATATGCCAGCTATCTCTCATCCATCTATGCAGTGATATTCCGCTCACATCTCCCGCTAGAAGTTGACAGCTATGGCAATATTTCTGTCACATTACCGCCCTAGAATTCCGTCATGTCCTACTGTACGAGTATCCCGCCGCTATCACCGCCATTGATCATCAAACTATGGACGATGGACTGTGGCGATAAGTTTTTATTGACAAATCAGTATATTGTTTAGCGTGACAGACACGTTAATAGCTCAGCTTATTAATGGGAAATTAAAAATAAGGATGTGTTCAAAAATTTTCATCGATTCAATTTGATACGTGTACAAAATAAGTTAATGACGTTTTATGATATATTTTATTATGTATTTCTTTTACGAGTATTACTTTTTGTAGTTATTAGTTTAATAGTTTAATATTTAGAATACAAGAAAACTTTAAAATATTGCAAAAAAAAACATTTTAATAATTAATTCGACGAAAAATTTCGGTATTGGAGTCCAAAACCTTACGCATACGTCGCGTAATTTAAAAAAAATGGTTTGATATGTGAAAAATTATATATGAATAAGTATAAAGTTTCATATATATATGTATATATGTATATATATATAAATATATATATATATATATATATATATATATATAATACATATCGTCCTCGTATATAGTCGTCCTTGTGGTGTAGCGGTCAGCGCGTTTGCCTGCTATGCAAGAAGTCTCGGGTTCGATTCCCGGCATAGTTGATATGAAATATTTATTTTATAAGGTTTTTTATACGCTCGAATATTTCATAATCCCTGGACTGGCTCCTGAAGCGTAATACTGATCATCTTACCTTTATGTAAGAAAAATGATCAAAATACGCTGCGATTGGTATACCAACGAAGTGCCCTATGCACCATTAGGTGCGGAAAGAGAATGAAGAAGAAGTGTAAGCTATGATGAATCGTAGTCAAAAGTAAAAACTAAGACTTAAGGTGTTTACAAATACATACTTGATATTTGACGCCGACACTTGACAATTGTTTAATGACAATTGTTAAACTAACTGCAGGTCGAAAAAAAAACGCAAAGGGAAATATTAAGTTTTTTTTTAATTTTTAAAGTAATAAAGGTATATGAGATACTGTCCAGTAAAAACAAATTAAATTCCCGCAAAAACGGTCATTCCATTGGTCACGCCCCTAATACGTCACGATTCATGTTCATTTGTTCCTGGCCGTTAAAATTTGTTTCCAACATTATTTATTTTGTTCATTAACGCCCAAAAGGCATTTACAAAAAATAAAAATGAAATACATGCTAACATACTAAATAATAAACAGAAAATACAGAAAAAAAATTGTGAAATTAGTTAAAAAGGATATGATAAAAAGTTTTACAAAGTAAAAAAAAAACAATAATAACAAAGGTATGCAAGAAAAAACAGTAAGCATATAAACAAAAAATGCAAGGATATAAACTGATGACATAAATTCTGTAAAGCAAACAATAAATAAAGTGTTGCGGTAAGCAAGAAAGACATATATCACCAATATTGACGTCACAACAACCATGGCCAAACACGTCGCGTTTTTCAAGCAACGTATTTTAATCTAATTTCTTTTTTACATTTATGTATGAAAACATTTCTCCACAATATCCATATTGATTTTGAAAATATAATTAATTATTCTAAATCCATTTCATATATTTTTATCGGTATTCGTAGCATGTGGTAATTCCCTATTCACAAAAGTGAATCTTACTTACTATGAATACTTTTTTGTGACTAGCTTTTTTTCATATCTTATGAAGTTTGGTTTTCACGGGAGGCGGGGGGCTGACGCGGGATGCTAGTGTGGGTAGGGTCGCCTGTCCGACAGATATAAGGTCGAGATTGCCTCCTCAAGCACCATTCCACGCAGCAGCCATTCTCCATTGTCCAAACGTTTACTTTTTTCACATCTCCAGAGAGATTCCACGCATCGCAGATCGGAGGAAAGGAATGAGAACGTGACGAACTGCACTCGGATTTGTGAAACATATATATGCAATGCATCTGTATTTATTGTGGTCGTTTAAACACACTTGGCAATTTCAAAACATGACATGAACAATTTGTCGTACATAAAAAAACGAACCAAATTTTCAATCACTTCGTTTTTATTTAGCAGAATTTAAAGAACGCAGAATTAATAATTATACGTAGAACCCGAGCAACATCACTCATTTCAAAGGCCAAATTCACAAAAAAAATCATAACCGACCAAAACCGAAAAAACCATAATATTTTTTAATTTTTTTTTTAATTGTAAAAATGTATAATTATATCTACTATTAACTATTAAAAAATAAATTAAAAAATCAATAACCATTTCGTTTTCATCAGAATAAACAAAATTGGTTCTCGTCGTCCATTTCGAAAAAAACTATTCTCTGGTTAAACTACGAAGTTAGCTAAAGATTACATCGATGCAGCGGGCCGTTGGTACTCGTGTCGAGTATTGCAAGCGCAAAATGAAACCGCCTGTTACACGTTTGATGTTAAACTAAAAACCAAGCCAAAATTTGGAACCCGTTAGTTAATATTGACGAAAATGCAACAGTCATTTAACTTTTAACTTCTTAAACGTATATTTTTGTGGCGCAACTGCCATTAAGCCTTGCATCCACTGCTTTCACATTTGAGACTAGTTAAATATCATAAATTTATGTCAATTAAATACCTAGATTAAAAAAAAGTTTTTTTATAAGGCTTGTGAAACAATAATCGTGTGGTCATAAAAATTTATTTCGTTAACATAATTAATCTGTAATAATATCGAATCCATAAATTATTCAACTCCTCCCGCGGAAACTGAACCGAATTTCTCCATTTGTTTTCATTCCCACTTCAGAGTTGATATTTGATTTAGTGTCTGGTGATTCTTCGCGATGACAGCTGCCTCCAACGTCAGACATTGTCTTATCTCGAAACTCGACGGAAGAACTTGGCGGTGGTTCCATCGCCCAAACTCTGACGATAGTATCTAGAGGTCACTCGAAACGCCCGACCAGACTCGAGACAGACACTTGAAATGCGAAATTCGCCACGAACCCTTACAAAAATGTTTCATCCAAGTTGATATTCAACTAAAGAGGGTAGGAGAAATACATGTTTATTACTAAGTGTACCTTCTCGTAAACAATAGCAACAAAGCTTGTTTGTTATCTGAACATCTATTTCTGTTGGTTGATTTTTATCGGGGAGCTTTTAGTGCCTCGAGCGTCGCTGTGGTAATTTCAAAAACCTTATCATTTATTGCATTCAGTTGAAATAAAAAAAATGTATTTTTAACTAAAATGCGAGTTAAGATTTTTATTCTCAGTTTTATTTTGAAATCTATGCTGTAATCAACTGAAAATGAGATTTTTTAACCACCAGCACATTTTTACATGAATTTTTGGGTATTAACATTTCGAGGAGGCTTCACTGACAGAATGCATTAAGTCATTAAAACAAGTTCCGAGATAACTGCATTTAAAGCTTTTTTATTCTTCCAACGTATTATTTCTCCTACAATGTTCTTTTATTTTAAAGCTTTGAAAGAGTAATCTTTATTCTGGGTATATCATAAATTGAAATCAATATTTAAAAATATTGAAAATATATAAAGTTTGTTAACTTAATACATTCTGTTATTATAGCCTCGAACTATGTTATTATTATAATTATTATTATTTTTTATAGGCAGGCAGCCTTTGCTGATGCGCCTATATCTCGTATACTGCTTTTTGTTCTTCTTCAAAAAAGCATCCAAACGGCTTTTGAACTGGTTGACTAAAAATGGAATGGGCAACTAGACTTGGTAATTTATTCCAGTCAAGAAAAGAAAGAAAACTGCCCTGCAGAACGGAAGTTTTTCTTGGGATTGAGGTGGAATTGGGACGGTAGAGCTTCCAGTAATGACACCGAAAATTTGTGCTGGGATTTAATTGATACATCTCATGTTGTGTGCGTTTCTTCAGAATTAAAAAAAACAGAGTACCATTTTTTTTTTTAAATGTACAGTTTATATAATATGTCATTCGAGTGAAAATTTTCTGCTCGACAAGATATTGAATTTGCTTTTTATTATTATCATTCCCTCCCGCACCTAAAGATGCATAGCGCACTGCATTCGCACTCGTACACCAATCGCAACGAATCTAGATTTAAAAAAAATGTTACATGAACATAAGATGATCAGTCTTACGCTTCAGGTACTAGTTCAGGGACTATGAAATATTTTGATCTGTAAACAGTCTTTTAAATATATTGTTTTTATCAACCATATGGAGAATCGAACCCGAAACCTATTGCTTGGTAGGCAAACGCGCTTTTTTGTATTTGCTTTTACGCGACATATATTATTTAACTGATAACAAGCCTTCGAAATGGAATGTCAGGTAGACGAAGGTGAGCATTTTCGACACCTCTTTTTGTTCGCGTTCAATCGAGGGAATAAAGCTGCTCAAGTTGCTCGCGATATTTGCGCAGTGTACGGTGAAGATGCTATAACGTATCGACTAATTTGTTGTAAAATAATGTATTAATCATTATATAACCCTTTTTTGGCCGTTTCGACAAAATCGTAACAATTATTTAACTTCATTTTTTTTGTGTAACTAGCCCAATGTTTTGAAAAAATATAACAGATATTTAGTTTTGTGGATTTTAATTTTATAAGTTTATTATTAATATTTAGAGCATTTACTCTGTGCTCAAAGCATGCGTTTGTGCTTCTAGATTAGCGAAAATTGACTTATCTACTTCCCTTCCATACTTTTTTGATATTTTTATGTTTTTTCATTATTTATTTTTGTATTATTTGATTTAGTATTCACTGTCATTTGAAACATTATTTATTACTCTAATTTTGTACTATGGTATAGAGTGAGTTTATAGAATATATCCATATCTCAATTATCATTTCAATTATGTTTTGAATTATTTTCTATTGATTTTTTCATTTATACTATTATTTTGTATATTTGATTATGTATGCAAAAAAACATATAATTTTTGTTTGAATATTTATATGTGGTTATTTTTTTACGTTGTCTTCTTTATAATTTTTGTTATTTATATTTTGTTTTTAGTTTTTTTTTATTTTGCATCACATGTTTTTATAATTTTACTATGTATTTTTTATTGTTGATTATTATAGCTTGGCACACACAAAGTCTTAAAAGCCTAAAACTCATGAATATCTAAACAAGTGTAATTTTGAATGAATAAACAAATAAATAAGCAAAGGTAAAAAGTTTAAAGTTAAATAATTTATGCATTTCCGTCAAAGTGGCAAAATGAGCTGATTTTAGTGATTTTTTTCATACTACCTATTTTGTCCATTTTTACGAAAATGCAATAAAATTTTTATTTCAAACTAGTTTTAACTTAATTTTATTTTGGTGGAACTGTTTTTTGTTGTTAATTGTTTTGTACATAAATGCATTGTGGTTATTTTCCAACCGCAGTAAAAATCTTTTTACCAAAAAAATACCTAAAAGTGCAACTGTACTATCCCAACTCGGACACGGAGTAAAGGTATTATATAAATATTAAGATAGACCAATTTTATTTTTATAACACGGTTATCAATCAATCAGGTGTCATTAACAGAAGTCAATAAAGGTAGCAGTTGTGAGCGGAAATAATCTCTTATACAACAAGTCACAACATGATTGTTCGCCTATGAGATTCGATCATTCTGATACGAATCCTTTATTCTCTTGCCAAGGACCTGAGTGATGGCTGAAGTTGACTGAATGTGGATTAATTGATAAGTAGATTGCTATTGATTTAATGCATTAGAAACTTAAGGTATTGTATAATGTTCTGTAATAAACAGGTGTGACTAATGTATTTATTTATTTATTCATATATTTTACAAAATAATAATAACGTAGCCTAAATCTATGAGACCAATAGCCCTGTGTTGAGTTGGGATACAACATAATGGAAAGAAGAAGCATGCATGTTATCAAAGAATACAAAAAAAAATATTACGTAATCATATATTTTTAATAAACACCCGAACACTACTTGCATGTGTAGCTTGCTATAATAGTAGTTGCCTACCTAATAAACATTCTCTTTGTGTCTTAGACTCGATGGTGCTCTCAGGTAAAAATCCTGAATGGGAAAATCCAGTGTAATGGTTGGCGCATTCGCCAACTATGCTTGGGGTCCCGGGTTCGATTTCTGGGAAAGTCGACATGAAATATTGACTAAAACTGTGGTTCTCTGCAATATTTTATGTTCTTAGACTGAGGCCTGGAGCGTCAGGTTGATGACCTTACCTTCTTGTAACGGATGCTCTGCATTTGATGTACTAATGCAGTGACCCGTGCACTATCAAGTGCGGATGGGGGTATCTACTAAAATCTATCGGATAACAGGTAAAATAGCGAGATGGAAAACTTATATAAAAAAACGGGACTAGTACAAATGTGTGGTCAATTGAATATGTGTTTCACAGTTTCAAATGACTACCTTAGACATAGGCAGCTTAAGCTGCTTTATCTTCCTGCTAGCAGAACTAATCTGCCGATGGTAATGCCAGTAGGAAGAGCAATGCAATCGTATCTCTCCGGATATTGACATCTTTTATATTAGTGAAAAAGAGTTCAGAGAGGATAGCATCCTTTTTCTTTAATTGTTGGGGATTTTTATTTTACCATCTTTGTATGGTTAAATTTAAGTATAATTTTTTTCGCGTTATGTATACCATGAAATATTTTTGTAATTTACAATAACGTATAAATAAAGAAATACAAATTGAAGAAATTAAAATAAAAAATTGGAATTGACGTAAAATAAAATCATTACCATCACCTAAGGAATATATTTTTGTAAAATGTAATTGACTTGTCAATACATTATTTAATGTACGATCAAACGCGCTTAAAAATATGACGAATAATTTTCGGGCATTGTGATAACAGCTTTTGAAAATAAAGAAAAAAACGGCAATTGTTGCGTTGGGAGATAAAATAATAAATAGTGTAAATGGAGTCGATACATTATTGAAAATTATGTAAAACATTTCGAAAATAAAATATGTTTGATGTTTTAAAATGCCGAGTCGCTTTGTGCCACTTTTGTTTCAAAGATTGTGTATAGGATAGTTTGATGCCAATTCAATGGCAGCGCTTCTCCGAATCTCATTCTTGAATCTCGTCAGAATCTCGGGAATGCAGCGGCATTTTTCGGCGGTATTTTCTTATCGTGGGCATCTGTTCTAAATTCGCCATCAGTCGTTTTCAAAAATATTCCAGATAACAGCGTGAAATGGCGTGGGGCGGCCAGTGAAAATGGCAGATCCTTATCTTCTGACAGTGCGATGTTGGAAGTCGGATGCTGCAGAGGCGGGATACACAGAAACGAAGGGAGAGTAGTTAATTTTGGACAAGATTTGCCAAACAATTGCGGTATGATAATTATTTGAATATTGTTTGAAGCTACACGTATTCAATATTATACTCAACATATTGTATCATAAACCGTTAACTGTATCCCACGCTTGAACTTTCATCTTTATCGCTTTTGTTTCATACAATGATAATATTGTATACTTTACTCCTTCGATTGTTAAAACGACTGCAATATGATTTATGGTCTTTCAAATATTGATAATAATACTAGGACCACGAGGTTTTTGAAAAAAACATTGCTTTTTAGCTTGCTAACATTTTCAATTTCCAAATACGGAAGTTGAAACGTTTACAGACTTTCTAGGGTAAAATTGACTGGAAGTCAAAATTGCCTATTTTATAAATTATTAAATGTATTTTTAATGAAATGTCAGAAAGTCTCAGGAAAACTAAAAACGTCTTCATATGTCGAAAATATTGCGTTTATTATTTACCAAATTAGATATGACGTCATATTGGGAAAAAATGTTTTACTACCAAATAAAGATTATATACAATAAATTGATAATTTTAAATAGACATTATTTTTTTTTATGTCAGATATTATTTTGAAGAATGTTAATCTTGTGATTTTTTTTGTAAATAGTTTATTAATTTAAGATATAACAAAATTAAAAACAACCTTACGTTACAATATTTGAGTTTGTCCAAATGTTCGTAGACAAAAGACTGGATTTAAGGTATTCTCCATCCCTATTGTGATTTGTTAACTTTATGTTACATTTTAGTTCAACACAGATTTTTACCAAAAGAGCTGAAATATGTTAAAGTAACTGAATTCTTTTATTTGATTAAATAAATATTGTAAACTACATGATGTAAAAATAAAACATGCAATAAAACAATTATTATCTCAGAATGCAAGACATCGCCTTGTTGGTAAGTTTAATTTTTCGAAAAGTGAGCTAACTATTTCTCTAAATTTGTTGCAACAGAGAAGGAAAACGTTTTTGAGAAAGAAATATGGAACTCTAGGCATTTACTTGAAGACTTGTGATCTGTCATTGGCTGGTGGCCACTTTACACTGTGTAACATTAAAGATTCTGCCTATGTTTAAACATACACATTTCCTTAACTCTTCCATCTGTTGACTTTTGTTAAGTAAAAGATCTGAAGCTTTTATCATGTGGGCGAGATTCATCCGGCTGAACCAACTTACCTACTAGGCAACGCTCGAAAACCATTTTAAATTTTTTATGATTCTTATACTAGTTAGTTGTATTAACAATATTTCAAGTATGTCCAATTTTTGTAAACATGCTAGATATCCTCCCGAGGAAGTTATTTCGATCTAAATTCGTTACAACAGAGAGGGAAAACATTTTTAAAAAGTGAATATGGAAGCCTAGGCATTTTCCCAATCTGTTGCAAAAAAATTAGAGGTAAACAACGCCCAAGTGAGGATACAGTCTGTCTACAAACATTTGGAATTGTTTATCTTTTGTACAACTCTCACTGTCATTCTTCCTCATAACCATATTCAATGAAACACTTACTGGAATAGTAGCAACAATTGTATTAATTCCGTCTATTAAATCAGTTACACAAATCCCCTTTACTATGGCAATTTAAAAACATTGAATAAGATTATCATCTTTAAAGTATTGTTTAACATAAAATATATATATAATATACAGTTCATTATTTCCGATTCCAAGTATCTTAAGTTTAGCTAAATCTTACGTTGTTTTAATTTATCTGCGCCAATCAACGGCATAGTGCCAAAGATTGGGTATTTTCCTTAGTTGCTAATCGTCCGCGTTCCGTTGTTTACCAACCGCGCTAATGAACACAGATAGTTAGGGAGATAATTAGAGGACTCCTCTCTCTTTTGTTCCTGGCGTGATCTGGTGATAGCGCGTCCCGTGACGTCACCAGATCACAGATAGCACCGGCCACCGATTGGCGGTGAATGATTGGTTAAAAATAGCACTGAAACTGAAGACTGGGTCCAAAATGGCGTTCGGGGTTAGGCCTGTACTGTCGCGTAATCCCTAAACCGCCGTAACTAAAAAAATCCACTTTCGAGAAAAACACAAAAGCTTTTCAAACAATGCAATCACAACGATATTTATGAAAAAAATCTGATCGGGCTCCATAAAAAAATAATGTTGTTTGTAAATATTTAAAAACAAACTTTTTTATTCTATAAAATATATCATGTTACTATTTTTTGATATATACATTCTCGTCAAATGCAACTCTGGTAGTGGATAAAGAAAACATTCACACTCCTAACTTTTTTTCTAATAAACAATTTTAAAAGCTATAAATATGCTTGTTGCGATGATCTACATTTCGCTGAAAACCGCACTTAAATAGGTCCAGTTGTTATTCAGTCCATCAAAGACACTCATACGAATATTGTCTATATATATAGATAGAATATAGATAGATTAAATGCTGATTACGAATTAGTAAATGACTAAAAACCGACAAAATGTAAGTTGTGGCAGTTTAGGCTCTGCGCGGGGGCAAAGCGCGTCTTGTTGTGTTCGTACTAGGATAGGCTAGCATGCTTGAGCTCTCGGTTTGATTACCGATAATGTAAACATAAAACCTGTATTTTTTTCATATACGTTTTAGCTTCGATTGGTGCAGAGTTCTATGTAACTTTGTGTAAGAAGAAGAAAAATAACTCTAATTTATTTTATTACTTATTGTTCTCTTAAAAGTATGGCATACATATACTTATGAATTAATATGACATGTTTAGACAAAATGACATGGCGCCCTGAAATAACATAATACATTTATGTATTTTATATGTATGTAATGTAGAATGCACATCTTAATATTGAAGTTACCCAGAAATAAAACAAGGCATTGTTTGCAAGTTTATCCATTCATAAGAGCTGTATCACGACCTGCACCCACACAGCTTTATATAAGCTCGTAAAAGTCAGATTAAGCTAGTGTGCTTTCTTTGTACTGAGCACACAGGGTGCTACATAAAGTCGTATGAAGAGCTTTCTTCGAAATCTGTAGGAGCTTTGTATCATTATCTCACTGAGTATTTAGATACCCATAATTTCACATTTCTTCCGAATTGTTGTTGTCATTGTATCTTACATTGCATACGCATTATGTCATCTCAAAAATCAACGGCACATGCGCTATAACAACGTCAAATTTCCAAATCGTCTCTCATAATTTTGTAAAGCTTCATTATTACAGTTATAATAATTATTTATTTATTTTTTAATCAAAGCAAGCCAAAAGGCCCAATTATATTGGTGAATTACTTCACAGAACGCTCAAGTTCGAAATATTTACGTTTTATTATTGTGATTTCACCGGTAATCAAACTCGGAACCCTTCGTGCGAGAGGAAAGTTTATAAATTGTTAGTAATGTTGCTAGCTATCTCACTAGGTACCTATTCTTATAAAGCTTAGAATGATTTCTTAGCTATTTTGCATTAAAAATATTTTTTGAACAAAATATTCCTTCATAAATTTCATTAATTTCGAGAAAAAAGCTTGTTTACTTGTTGTAAAATCGTTTTTCAATCTGTTTATTTATCATTTAGTGAAACAAAGAATAACAATCCAAAAATGGAATGCTATCAAAAATAATCTAATTTGAATAATAAAATATAATTAATACGTACTCGATTACATTTATACGTATTGCAAACACTTAATAGAGTGCTCTTTTATCTATGATTGTAACAGTTCTTGAGTTCTTTTATATTTAATTATATATATTCTGTAACACGCTGTATAAAACTATTTGTCTGAATACTTGTTTCGATGTAAGGATTACCGAGAAAAGGTCAAGTTATTTAAGAGATAACTGCGTGAGTTAAATGTACATAAAATGCATTTGTAGAAGAAAGGTTTAATTTGTTTACTCAGCAATTTTTACGTTTGTTACAAGTTAAGCTAGGAATCCTAGTCAAAAAGTAAAGTAAGTTTGGTAGTTGCGTAAATATTGCCAACATTTGTAACCAGGCAAAGGTTTACTTAACTAACGGACATTAAATCAATCAATCTCTCTCACATCTTTATAATACTCTTCACAACCCTTGCGCTCCAACTACATTTAAACAGTTTAATTAACTCACAATTCGGGACTCTCGTGTGTAAGTTAATCGTCTTTTCCACTTTTTCACGTGGGCCACAAAAAAAATTCAACTAAAATTAAAACAAAGAATCACAATACCTAATAATTGCAATAATGCACATGTTTCATATCGTATCTCCGATTGAGTGAGTTCCTCGGTGGGGTAGCACATAAGTTTTCAAGTTTTCAGGAATGATTGTGAAACTACCTCCTCCCACCCTCCGCTCCCCCGCAACTACCCCCATCCCCCACCCCCACCGCAAGAGCCTTATCTCGGGCCGCCAGCCGCCCGCGCCCGCTATCGGCCGTCAGTGTTTTAAAGCAGCCTCCATACACCTCGGTCCTCCATACACTCCATACATTACACATCACGATACACACCCAACGGAGATTCGAGCATAAAGGTCGATTCACGGAATAAGCAGAAATGCACTCCGAGGATCTTTGGACATTGATGGATATTTCAACAGGTATGAATAAATTTTATTAGTAAAAATGGTAAATATAAATGATAACTCTCGACACTGTAATAGTGCTCGAGTGTGGTTTCACCTTCATTTTTTTTTTCCTTTCATCAGTTTCTTCGCACACAATCACATTTAGTTTTCTATGGGAAGAGGGTCTATAGTGAAATCCAAAATATTTTGTGTTCATTCGTAAATTATTTTTTAATAAACTCGAATTTTTTTTATTGCAACCAACAAGCAATCTTTTCACTATAACATTACTGATTTTGGAGTTATTAAATAATTTAAAATTGTTTTTGAAAGTTGACAGTTAAAAAGGCAAGCGAACACCTGTGTTTTCATACAGAATACAATGTTTTGTTAAACTCTCCCCTATGGCGGTAAAAATTCCCCTATGGCATAATTTAAATCGCGCCGTTCCTTACCGATACGCTATCTAACACATTACGACCCCATCAACATTTCCTTAGCCACTGCAGAATTGAATAAAGGTATCGCCGCTCCACACATCCGGCTGCCCGGTGCGGGCTTGAGACGGCGGGTCCCCGCCACCCCCGGCCGGGGGGGCGCAAGGGGGCGGCGCGACTCTTATCTCTGCCGAGCAGCCCGCGCCGCTTATCAGGACCGCCATTAGAATATCTAAATACAGGCCGCTGCCGTGCCTCCCCCGAACCTCCTCCCACCCTATTCAAGATAGCTTCCAGTGTGTTAGGGGCTTCTTGTATGTGCGAGATGGACGACACCCATTTTGGTTTCACTATCAAAGCGCTAAAGAGCACACTCGACAAAAAAAAAACATTAATCGATATAACAAACAAACCATCGAGCCGTTTAGGTAAGCAGATAGGATAGAACGGCATATTACTCTGTCTTTGCCTCGCTTCTTCTACATTAATAATTTATATCTTCTGTAAAATGCCCTCTGGGCGTATATATAAATAAATTCATACATCTTCTTGATCACGCATGACGATTATTCCGACATTTGACTTGTTTATCTTCAAGTAGTTGTTGGCTTAGGTCATGTTATGCCGTTTCATGGTCTTCCTCGATTTCCACATCCATCAACAACAATCAGCATCGTAACCATTTCGCTTTATATGCTCAAAAAAATTTTGACATCCTTTATTTCTTTTAATTAATAAACATATTCACGTTATCTATTTTAACTAAGGTGGTGCTAAAGTAACCGGACATGCTATATTAATTGTACACTCTAAATTGAATGGTTAAATGTAAGTAAACCTCAGAAGAATTCTCCATCACAAAACAGACAGTTTTTTGTGAGTTTTTACTTAAAATTAACTACTACTACTACCATCACGCCATTTTCCCGTAGGGGTAGGCAGAGAGAATGGACCGCCACACTCGTCTATCCTGGCATACAATCCTAGCCTCTTCCACATTCATACATCTTGTCATACATGCCCTTCGGTTCTGTCTGCTTTTGACATGACCAGACTTAAGATTTTGGTTTATCTGATCATGCCACGTCTTCCTTGGTCGCCCAAAATTAACCTATTACATTTATATATTTTTGACCATTTAATAAAAAAAAAAAAATTTTTTTTTTTTATTTATAAACCCTTACGGATAACAAATATTTAACAAAATATTTTTGCTTTTTAAAATTCATATTCCACTGTAAATGATTATATTTTTAACACCTTTTGTAAAGGTTATCTGAGTCTTTTGTTTGGTTTTGTCTGGTAGTTGATTGTATAATTTCAGTTCCTGGTTTATTAGTCTTGATTGTTCTTGTTTCGTTTTAGAAGGTTGTATGTAATATTGTTCTGATATTCTCATATTGTGTCCATATTAACTACCATTTTGTTCAAGTTTTAGTTCTTCGTCTACATTTACATCAGTGGCAAATTTAGAATAAATTTTAAGGATTCTAGTGGCAAGAGTTTAATTACATTCAATTGTTTAGTTTGTTTTAAGAGCTCTTTAGTTGCTGTTAGATTTTCATTTTAATTTCTATAGCACCTACTCTAGTCCGTTATTACAATTTTTAAACTGTCGTAAATAATAAATATTAAAATATTAGTGTGCTGGAAAATGTAAATGTTCTCGTACAACGGAGTTTAAGCCTCAAAACTCTAATCAGTGAGTTTGCGACACTACTACTGGACTAGAGACGGACCTAATTATTTTATGAGAATAAGATTATTTATATGAAAATTTGCGACTAAAAATTACACGCTACGTTTAAATTTGCGAGAGCACATTCCGACACCACCTGTTGAAATCGAAACTCAAATGAAAACAATGATAAAATTCTAGATAAAAAAATTACTTGTTTTTCAAAATGGTTATCGAATAAGATTTTTTACGTAAAAAATGCCATGTAATACCATGTAATTCAGAATGAAGAGCTTTTTAATATTATATATTGCTTGATAAATTACAAATAGAGTGGTCTAGAAATTATCGTAAGTACAAAAATAATAACTGTATAATAAAGTAAATAATAAAATCCGATTTTCCTTATCATCTCTATCAGTCGAAACAATAAACTTAACATCAATGGTCTCCGCATAATATTCCAGGATTTATTTAATGAAGAGTAAACAGAAAAATCCCATACATATAACTATTCTCGTCTCGGTATAATAAAATGCAAGGAAGTTTGGCTGATATGGCACGCGCCTCATGCAAAACTATTCATAAAAATTATAGTGTAGAATAAAAGATGCAATAAACCTCCAGAGAGCACCAATAACCCCCCCCATTGCTCCTATTACTCTCGGCTATAGAATAATAATACGAGACATTAAAAAATAATCGAGACTTGGCAGACATCACAAATTATGCACAAGACATCCATGTCTTGTGCATAATTTGGAGTGTAAAATTGTAATGAGGAATGTAAAAAAACGTGATAGCACTGTTACGAAAATTTCAAATGAACTTGAGGCTTTTACGAATATTATTGTTTTAGGGTAATTTACACTGAAAATAACATGACATTAAAATATCTAGATATTACAATACATACATAATTACAAACTCCATATAATATATATGTAACGGGTGCCCCAAAATTTACGCAAGAAGTAATTTTGATAGAAAGCACAAGTTTTTAATTATTATAATTTTTATAATTTTAACTTTTTTGTTTTTCTTACAATATACATAAGAGGTAAAACAGAGTATTAAAAAAAAGGATGATTACATTTTAATGAAATACATATCAACAGTAAAAATCGTAAACTAAAAATCCCACAAAGACATGGCCTGTTCGTGGGTATACAAGAAATGTTTATGAATTTTTAGCTCCTCCTCTTTTAGTATGAGGAAGGTTAAATTTAGTTTTAAGTTCTTCTTTTTTCTCAGATATTTCTTTCTTACAATTTGTAAATATTTGATATTAATTTTCTTTATGAATTGTTGTTAATTTCTTTGTATTATATACTTGCTTGCCTTCATATTTCAGTTTTATGTACACATTATTACTTGTTACTATATTATTATTATTACCATACCTTTATGTAAATATTATTCTGTCCCGAAATGTTACTACTAGTAAAAACCGGAATATTAAAATATATTAAAAAAACATGGAGACATGCTGTTTAATAATTCCTTTCCCAAAATTTATGCAACTAAACATATAATTTGCCTTGTTTATAGCAAAATAAATTAAACATAATAAATTAGCCACTCATATTATGCGCGTGCGTCCCCTATCACTGTCATCAACCGACTGAAGGCTGAATATGTTTTACATAACACCTGCCACAGAACAGCGTCTTAGTTTTTCCTTATTATGAGTTCTGTCTTCGTGCTCTCTCTTATACAGATGTGTTGCTGAATTAGCGGACATTTATTCTTGGCGTAGCTAGGATAAATATTTTTGTATTAACATTCAGCATAGTTTTACAAATGTTACCTTCCAAATCCTGTGTTAAAATGTCCACTTGAAGATTACTAAAAATACGAGTTCATTATTTTAAAAAAAGAGGGATATATCAAGTCTTGTGTCTTTTGTTGACTAGTGTGACATCACAGACACACAAGAGTTAATTCAACATTCAAAAGTCAACAAATGGAAGAGTTGAGGAAATGTGGATGTTTAAACATAAGTAGAATGGTGAATGTTAAACAGTGTGTAAAGTGGTCACTTGAACCAGCCAATGACGGGTCATAAGATCTGTAAATGCCTAGACTTTCATATTCCTTTCTTAAAAATGTTTTCCTACTCTGTTGAAACAAATCTAGATATGTATTTTCATAGATTTTTTTTATATTTCTTTTATTTTAAAACTTTAAGTACGAAGAAAAAGTACTTTAGCGGACTTCTTGCTAAAAGCAATATCTTTCAGCCATCCAAAAAACAGACTGGTCAAAAGAAGAGATTGGTCAAAATTTTGAGCTAAAATACTTAAAATATATATTCAAAAATACGTACACATGTTAAAGTATTTTGTATTTAACTTAATGAATTAAAAATAACAGCTGTTTAATTGGGAGATAAGGCTTGAACATATTACATTGATAACAGTTTTTTTTTAGAGAACATTACGTTATACGTATTAAATGATGAAGAATGTGGGATCAGACAAGAGTTTGGAAGGAGAGAGAAAGAGGAACCAAGAAAAGAAAATGGGATAAAAAAAGCAGTAAAAACTCCAGGAGTTCAGGATTCTGGGGATACGAGTATATAATAATGTTTAAGACGTTTTTTAAACGTGGCTAGATACATTTATTTCACTGCTTTATGAACTTATTTGTTCATCTTATTTTTTTTAAGTGTCATCCTGGTAATGAACAACTTCAAGCCATTGCAAATATGAACATATCAAACATATTATAGGTATCAAAATAATATGCTTTCCATCAGATAAATTGTACGAAAGCATTCTTAACTAGCAACTATTAACTCAACAATATCCACAAACGACTGAATAGTCAATAAGCGACAAAGGATTCCCTCCCAACACCTAACTTTGTCCATTTGTGACACTTGGCACTCGAGTGGCACTCCGATACGTCGCAGTTTTTCCCATTGAGATAATATGGAATAATAACACGAGGAACGCACTCGTAAAGGATGATGATCTTCGCTCTTCTACTCTCCTGGTGATTCAATCGCGTGTTATGGAAAGATAAGGAGAACAGACAATGGGAAGAGGTATGGACCAGATATGATTCTGTCTTTGTGAGTTATGCCACGATATTACGACTCAGGGTTGCCACAATTCTTCACGTGACCGGATAAAATAAAACCCGAAAAAAAAATTGTGGTTATTACGTATAAATCTGTGGCAGTTGTTGGCCTCGTGGTGTAATGGTAATAAATGGAGCGTTTGCCTGCCATGCAAGAGGTCTCGGGTTCGACTCCCGACATGCTTGATATGAAATATTTATTAAAACGGGTGTTTTCACACTGGAGTATATCTTTGTCCCTGAACTGGTACCTGAAACGTAAGACTGATCATCTCACTTTAATTTTACAAAAATGATCAAGATACGCTGCGATCGGTGTACCAATGCAGTGGCCTATACACCATTAGGTGCGGAAAGGGAATGATGATGATGACGTATGATTTATTATGGTGCATGCACTTTGGTAGTAAATTATTCAACCGTTTTATTTTTAAATCTTATAAACTTAAATTCAAAGGTATTTGACTACTGATCGAGAAGTACAACAATCGAATCCTTTTCAACATACCTCATACGAGAAAATTCAATGGTTTAAAAATATATATATAAATATATATTTATGTATCGTGTTATCAGCGCTGTGATTTTTTAAAGTTTTGTAATTTTCAAATTACTCCGCGTGTGACGTCACAAGTTCTCTTCAGTGAGTTCTGCTGTGAATCTTCTTCCAATAAACCAGAAATCTATTACAACACTATAATTGGTTGAACCGGAAAAACTAGTGACGTGGTTCAAAGTAGTAGTTTTTTTTTTTTTAATTTTTCACACGTTTTCAAGAAATTTCGCGGTACAATTTATTGCTTTATTCTTTGATGTGCAATTTCCCGTAGCTCTGAAATTCTTTATTGTTTTTCGTTTTCTAACGCGGTTTGAGCACATTTACAACTTTAAAAAAATGGTTGTAAAATTCAATATACTCGTATAATATGTAAATCATAACACAAATATTTATTTTTAAAAACGTTATAATCAATATGTTTTTCTGTGGGAAGTTTATTGACAACTTGGTAGAACCCACACAATACTTAAACCCATTATTTTTTTATAAGAAAAAAGAAAATTTTAGGGGGACCAAAAGTAATCATTGGGGTTTGGCAACGCCGGGTTGCACCTCGCAGCAAACAAAATTCCTAATATTTTGGTTGTATTAATAAATGAATTGTACGTGTGTGTCCCTGCGTGGGCGTGGTAGTGTAGAGTACCTAGATTTATGACATCGCTGATATAGTCGGAGTTAACGATTTGCCGAGTGATTGAGCATTTGTCTTCTGCGCCCTCAACCCCCCAATCGGAAGTACTAAGTGTTTATATTGCGAGATATGGTTTATGTTCTCCCGACATTATTATGTCGAGCATTCATACGCGAGCCTGACGAGCCCAAAGACGGCCCGGTTGCGCAAGCGAGGTTGCAAATTAAAACAAAAATTGAACAAGAGCATCTTGCTCCATTAGAATGTTAAAACGTCTGAAAAAATATTATGCACAGATGTATATCCTCAGTTTGATATACAATTGAAAAATCTTCATTTATTTCTCAATATCAATCATGTCTCCTTCAAATTAATCACTATCGGATATTATTTTTAATTTAACTAAACTTAATTTTTATGCTTTTTCATACTTTTTCCCTTAAAAAATGTAAGTAACTTTATTTATTGTTTGTTTTTTTTTCTCGTGTTTTTTTCGCGTTTTTCTCACACAGCATTGTTCCAAAAATATAGAAAAACACAATCTTAACTTTAAAAAAAAAAAAAAGTTATAAAAATGTGTTTTACTTACCGTATGATACTCAATTACTCATGCAAGGAACATTTATTTTGAAACAAATATTATTCCTTTTAGCGTGCTTTTCCATTCCGATATATCTGGCACTATCATTTTTACAACTCTCAACTCAATGCACAGTAATATAAAGCCCGCTTTCAATAGCGACATCACCATTACAGTACTCGATCAAAAAATATCATTTTTATTGGACTTGTGAAGTCTACGAAGTTTGGTACTAGATCTTTGCAATACATAGGTTTCAAGGAATTTAATTAATTGCCACAAAGATTAATGTAGGTGCCAAATTAAAAATACAGAAACAGAACGTGCGAATTAAATAATTATTTTTTCTAGAAGCACTTCGAATAAATAATATTAGTTGATTCAGAGAATGCGCCTCTTGACCATATAATTTTTAATATTTTACTGTTTTAACTTGTACATGTAATTTTTATTACTTTTTAAATGATTTTTCATGCTTTTTAAGCTTGTATTATGTATATGTAATTTTAATACACTTTTCATACTTTTTTAGCTTGTATTAAGAGCATATATGAGCAATTTAATAATCTGAAAAACTTTTTCATTCTTGTAACTATGTATTTTTTAAAGATTTTATCTCATACTCATTCAGCTTGTATCATGTTAGTTCATACATGTGATTTTTAAAAAATATTTGTTTTATTTATTCTTTTATTGATTGTATTACGTATAGATAGTTTTAAATTCATTTAATTACCTACCTTATTATGATTGTGATTATTTTGAAAACAATTCATACTCTTTTAATTTGTAGTGTATCATAGTTTATTTCTATTCAAAATATCTTCATGTCCCTAAAAGGGTTTTTTTTAGAACTTCTTGGGAATATTATATGAAATTATAATATGTTAGTAAATTTTTTTTAAATTTAAATTTGTTTTTTTTTTTAAAAACCTAAACAATCATAATCTATTTAAGTGTACAATGGGTATAGTCATGGCATAATCTAGGCAGACATGGCAAGTGTGTCATCGGAAGTCAGGAGTCACAACACCGCTTGCTTCTTGAATGCATGACTTTGCTGTAGGAACACATCGACAGTATTGTTTAGTAAGATTTTTTTTACTGTTTTGAGGATCCTTGGCAGATAGGTTAATCTGAGAAAGGATATTGCGGGAATCTATAAATCTATATAGTTAGATATTATTCAGTGCAAAAATATTAAACAAGTCAAAACCCTTCTGATCACTTAACTAAAAGCATTCTAGAGGATCACAATAGATATTTAATTTATTTATAAGAGTATTTAATCCTTTTCTAAATATTAACGATTTCAAACATTTGCGTTGAACCGATTCAATTTACGTTATAGGTTTTTTAATAAAACCTTAATGGATTGGTGTATAAACAAATAATAAATTAATGAAATACAAAGTATATCAAAAGAATTTTTTTTTTCTGAGACGTAAGACATTACCTAGTCGTTGAGTTTCTTCTTCAAAAAGTGAATGAATGATTTTCCTTTTCTAAGTCTTTGCTCCAGGAATACAACATAAATACACTTATGCCAGATTTTCCAATCTTCGAAACATTTCTGGAATCCGCTTTTCTGTATGGCCTTCAGTTCCGTCAGTAATTCAGTCTTTTTATGGCCACGAAACGTCGTCCTTTAGTAGTCTTTTTCACCTTTGGGAATACAAAAAGACGCAGTCGGTCAATTCCGGTGAATACGGCGGCTGAAGCTTCAATGCGGTCTGGTGTTTTGTCAAATAGCAGCGAACAAGCCGCGAGGCGTGAGCGGACGTCCGTCATTTTTGCACTGGAATAATTTTGGAAATTCGCGATCACACCAAAACGCGTCTTCAGAGTTCCACTGTCAAAAACCTAGGCGTCGAAAATGGTCCTCCTAGCCTGTTGTGGTGCAAACAAATAAAAAAAATTATTTGCAAAAATTTTATTCTATTGCGGAATAATTCTAAAAGCATTATTCAAAGCTTTCCTAAGTGGGAAAATTAGGACACCATCTAGCGAAGGCTTTATAACATAATTTCCGGTTGAAGTCTTAGCTAAATTTTTCATGCGCGAAAACGATCCGCGAACAAATTTGATTAGGGAAACTGTCTTCAGTGTTTGCTTTTGCCAACCAATTTAGCGGGAAGGTTGTCGTCTAGAAAGATCATCTATGGAGAGAGTCTCCACCATTTTGCAGCGTTAAAGTTCCCTCCATGGGAGAAATGCGTTGTAATATACTGTACAAAAGAGTTTATAACAAACATTCTAGATGATCTTTCATTGAAATATGTTTTCAGGTTATTATTGTGATTTTGCAAAATAAATATGTTTACGTAAATATCTTGTAATAATAAGAAATAGAATAATATAGATTAAAAAAAAAAAAAAAAACGATAGGTATATAAAGTACATAAGATCAATTTTAGAATT
Organism: Micrasema longulum; assembly: GCF_059751315.1. NCBI lineage: Eukaryota > Metazoa > Arthropoda > Insecta > Trichoptera > Brachycentridae > Micrasema > Micrasema longulum. The sequence continues at coordinate 810,175 of NW_028277537.1, read as the reverse complement.
AAAAGTAAATTGTTTTATTTTTTTTAAAAGATACGAGAACAAATTATCAAATTAATATTAAATTAAATAATCAAATTTAAATTACAGTAAGTTTATAAGATATTAATATCTGTACCTCAGAGGCAGACGGATGCAAATCCAGAATTTGGTAAAATGACACTTCGATTTTCGTATCCAGTTTATGATCATGTCCATTGATTTTGAAGAAATGTAAGCCTTATAATGAAAGAACCAATGTATTCAGATACTGAAAATACAAATTTATGCTTTAAATTATTAGAAATTACTTGGAGAAAGTAGATTCTTTAGGCTTGTTTTGAACATTTGATGTTTGGATTTGCATCTGTCTACTTCTGAGGTACAGACATATATGGTACACATTTAAAAAATAATTTAAAAAATAATTTCAGAAAGAGTTTAAGATAATAATACACATCAAAAACAGAGATCAAAATTTATGTAGAAGAATTTTTTATATCGACTTTAATAATAATAAGCTTTAAATAATATATTTAAGAAAGTTTTGAAATGAATAATTGTACTGATAAACATCATAATTTGCATATTATCTTTTGTCAATCTTGTAATATTTTTCGTTCTTTTATTTAAAATTCAGTGAATATGTTATCGCGTAAGATTGTTGGAGCAATATTCTTAGAATCTCCGGTTGATTGATACCGCGCCCGTCTTGTCAACGTTTCTCGAAGTTTCCAACTTGCGTCGATATCTCCAGTCCCGCCAGAGCTCACGACTCAAAACTTCTTCGAGCCGATTCCCTGACAAGATACCGACTCAGCCGAGAACTCCACTCGAGCAGCCAACTGAGATCTAATACTCCCAAACTGCACTCAATCCTGCATAGCTAATGTTGCATCGGTTTGTGTCCGGGTGGATGAAGAATACCGTTCGGAGAGAGAAAAACAGGACTAGAACCCCGGACAGGTATTTTTGATGCGCTGGATAAATATACGAGTAGAGATAAGTCCTCATTATAGTGTTGCGGTTGGCGCATTTGCCTACCATGCTTGATGTCCTAGATTTTATTAATAGCAGGGTGTACTCAAAATATTCATTTTTACATTTCAAATTATGAAATTAAGGTGGAACTATTTTTATTGTTGTGACGGGTACCTTTAATTTGTTTTACATTTTTTTTTAATGTCCACCTCGTGGTTTGATAGTCAACGCGTTTGCCTATCAGCAAGAGTATCGAGTACGATCCCCGAGATGGTTGACATTGAATAAATACTTTTTAAAATTGGCGTTTTTACAATCGAATACTTCATAGTCCCCGGACTGGCAACTGAGGCATAAAACTGATGTTACCACCATGAAACTGAAATGATCAATGCGGTTAGTACACTAATGCAGTGCTCTATGCACCATTATTGACGAAAGAAGAATATCGATAATGATGAATTAGCTTTATATTTGCACCCCTCGTATGTCCCATTTTTAGGGTATCCCAATTTTACTCATTAAATTCACAATGACCATAGAATATTTTATAATGAATTTTAATGTAAATGTTATATTTTTATTTTCGGATCTGTTTAAATAAAACATGCGATTTCACGCGATTTTTCTTCAATCAGGTAATTAAACGTTTAAAAACGTTGGATCAATAATTCTGCATATAAAAATTCGTTTTGAAATTTCTAGACTCAGATTTTCAGTACTTTCGTATCTGCAAGTGTTCCCTAGAGAACATTTTTATCTCTTTACATAGTTAAAGGTTCTTCTTTTCTTCAAGTTTATCTCCCCGTTGTTTCCACTTCTCATATCTCATACTTCTATATTATTTCTATATTTTTTTAGCTCTGTTTCCAACTCCCTAAGCTAGCAATGTAATGATTCTGATTTTAGGACATTTAATTTATTTACTCTTAATGAATTACACCGTGCACACACGTTACAGTATTGTAGAACTAATTAATAATAATTCTAGGTTGTTGTGCGCGTATTATGTAGATGAACATTACTTAAATAATCAACTAAAAATGATACATATTTATAGCGATTCTAATGATATAACTATTAATGTAACTAGATTAAAGTTTCATCTATAATTTTATGGCATAAAAATGAGCATACACAAAACGGTTTGCAGTTGACATCACGTCATTTTGACGTCACGCGTTATGACCGCCGCGCCGTGACGACTGCGCTTCCAATAAACATTGCTCGTAAGTTTGGCGCCAAAACGTCACATGTGCCGTTTGTCCCACGAGGCGCTTGACGTCTCGTTTTCGGGTAATTCAAAATATGCACATTTTAAACCTTCGTAGAAATTTTTTCCGACGTCGCACGAATAAATTATTCATTCCATCACAGTCGTATTTTTTTATAAATATTTTTTTTTGAAAAATAAAAAAGTAAAAGGACCCTATTGACTTGACACTCATAATAAAAATTAAATTTGCTTCTTTCCGTGGTTTTCCTTATTTCCTTCATCTTTATTGTTTGTAACAAACTGAGATTCTTCGCGGAATATACTAGCACTTGTAATATTATCTCAGCATCCCCCCCACTTGGCCGATAAGGGATCGAGACCCTCTCTTCATCATTCTTTCCAAGTTCTCATTGGTTATCTTTCCTCCGTTTATTGCAGAAGTCAATATATCACCGCAGACTCTCATTTTCCTATCTCCTTCTTTCACAAAAAATCTCAACAATGCTCTTCAATCAGATATGAGGGAGTGAATAAATAAAGAGGAGGTCTTATAGGGAATAAATTAAATTTTATCAAAGGGCATAGGGGTGGAAGTCCTCGGAATACACACCTAATACTGTCATTTGATTCGATTGTTACTTTTGTAAGGAAGAAAAGTTTCTACAGATATAAGTATATTAAGGTTTTCAGATCTTAGATACTAGTTCGGGGATATCTCAAATTAAAAATCAGTAAATGCTTTATTTATGTACTCAAGTGAAACTTACATTTTAAAAATATAAAACATGATTATCTTTACGCCACTCTCTAGTTTTGGGTATTCCAACTTACTTATCATCACGTGTAAATATGAGTCCATTACAGGTAAAGTGAACCAACTGATAAAATAATCAAACATTTGAATTCAAAATTTTTACTCTTTGAGCTTATTGCTTATTTTTTTACAAAACTGTTTCGGTAACTTTCATAAAAATGGATGTTTTAAATACAAAGAACTTGGAAAATAAGGTTTTTGGATCATTCTGATTACATGTAATTTAAGCAAATAGTTTACTCACTCGCAATGGGCTCATATAAATTAAACCAAAATAAATGTTCATAGTACTAAGGTACTGACAGGAGTGAGTGGTGTGATTTCTTTGTTTTTGATTAATTTTATTTGGAAGTTCAACAAGGATACATAAAATACTTACAATTTGTGAGTAAGCATTGGTATTATTCCTGTATTTCCTCAAATATAGGACTCCATCATATTTTATAAGTTAAATTAAATAAATGTGTAGCTTAATTAAATCGATTTGAGTAACAATAAATATTTAGTTAAAAATGGGACAATTTTTTTAAATACGAAGAAATAAGAAGGAATAAAAGAAACTAAAATTAATTTTCAAACACAAACATGATGATTAGACTTTTGATTTCAGAAACACAGTAATGTTTTTTTTTATAATTGTTTACTCTATCGTGATAAACGTTAAGATTATCATTTTTAGAGTCTTAACATTCTTGCAAGAGGGTTGAAATTCGCCATAATGTTTGTAAAAATTGGAAGGTAAAAGTCATCAGGTGATCATAGACGCCTACAGGGAACGTACAATGCAACATTTTCAACACAAAACACCGATTCAACATTATTGTAAATTATATTATACAAGAACATCATATCTGTAATTTGTCTCCTAGTTTCTAACTTTTCAAAACTGAAGTATTCTGTCCATATTACACATGACAAAGAACGAAGGATTTTTTCTGTACAGTTTCAATTATATTTTTTAAAATTGCAATTTGACATTTTTCTAATACAGCCGTATTATTATTAATTGAGAATATTGAAAGCACGACTGAGCTTTTTTAATATATTATAAAAAAATGATAAATAACTCGCTCCCATCTTCAAGATTTAAGTATTCCTTTCCAATAAAGTTTGTCCCACGGCTCCGCCATATATCAAGAGTCAGGGGTAGGGAGGAGCACAGAACGCAGCAGGACTGTACCCCATGGCAGCATAGCAGTACGGCGGTAGGTATATCAGTATAGCAGCTTGCAGCGCATATGACGAAGTTTAACAAAGTTGAAATCGCGATATTGTCCATGATACAGGCCACTTACAGCTTCAGTGTGTATAGAGAGTGGCGTGGAGTTAGCTGGTGCGGTGTTCGGGTGTATGGCAGGGCGGCGCGCGGAGGGTGGGGAGGACTCGGGAGACTGGAGACTGCAGATAACTCCACTTTATTACTGCAACTTCTTGCGTATGAATATCTACATATTCTATTACGTTATATTCTACTAAACTTGAAACATTTCAAAGGTAGCACTCGTACAGCTGAGAGAACTCTAGATACATTTTGATCTGCACAAATTTTTATTTTACGTTTTGTGTGAGAGACGAATTTCATATCTTAAGAAGGTGATTTGGCTGAGTTTTTTTTTTCATGTAATACTTACTAAAAAAAAATACGGTTTCGTTAGTTCAAATGTATTAATTATTTCAAAATATATTTTTTTAATTTAAATCATTTATTAATTTGAATAATTTAGTTTTTGAATTAAGTTTGTTGTGCAGTCTTTATTTTTCATGATAAATTGTAACGTTAGTAAATTGTTTCAAAATAATAATTTCGAGATACATTGGCCAAGACGCTTGACTCACACATGGTAGTTAGGGTTACATCATTATTTTTTTATAATGCGAATATATATATTAATAAAAAAATGTACTTTTTTGGCAAATATTTCCATTAATGTCAATCAATAAACTTTGCATGTTATAAAATATTTTAGTTAACTTTACACACTGTGGTAAAGTTGTATGTTTGAGTAAGAACATATTATTAATGTTATAAAAGCCCCGCTAAACCGGTAGATATTTAAAATTCAGTTAATTGTTGTAATATACTAATATCGTTACAAACATTAGCCGTTTTTTTTTGTTGTTCTTTGCACTAAAAAAGTTGAAAAAAGTAACTCAACAAACGGTGCTGTAATGTCGTGTTACATTAATCAAAAGACGAGATATTTAAATACGGATATTAAATATTTGAGTTTATCCAAATGTTTTTAGAAAAAAAACTAGATTTCACCCGCCCGGGAGTCATTAAGATCAACAAATTACAACAGGGATGGAGAATACCTTAAATAAGAGAATATGGAAGTCTAGGCATTTTGAACAAACTCAAATATTGTAATGAAACCAACTAGTCCAAGAAAAAGTTTAAAAATTGGAAAATTGTTTTCAGGCGTTGCCTAGTACGTGAAATAATTCAGTCAGATGAATCTCTTCACAACAATAAAGGTTTCAGCTCGTTAACTTCACTAAAATCAACAGATGGAAGAATTGAAGAAATATGGATGTTCAAACATAGGCAAAATGGTGAATGTTACACAGTGTGTTAAGTGGCGACTTAAACCAGCCAATGACAGGTCATAAGCCCTGTAAATGCCTAGACTTCCATATTACCTTATTTAAGGTATTCTCCATCCCTGTTGTAATTTGTTAACGGATATTTAAGATAAATACAAAACATAGAGATATTCTGTTTAATAATATTTTTTTCCGTAATTAATAAAAATAATAAAAGCATTTATTTTTTATTACAAGAAATACGATTTCTTAAAAAAAGAGAGATATTTCAAGTTTTGTATCCTATATAATATCATGTGACATCTTGGCTACACATGAGTTAATTTTGTCAATAATCAAAGCCTTTGTCTCTTTCTATGTCACTTAACACCATATACATAGAACGATTATCACAAATGGTCTCCGATTGCGGATAAAATTTTCTGAACTTTTTCGCCACACGAGCGCTCGGTTATTTTTATTCTCGATTGAATATATCTGGATATTCAAATGTGCAGATCCTATAATTTGAAAATTTATATACACTCCAATAATAAAATTGGATTTTGCGATAATTCGCGATTGCCAAACTCCTCTTACGGAGAGCGCTAATGTAAGTTCTTGGATTTAAATCATTTTGCAATCACATTATGATTATTTCCATTCGATTTGAAAACTCGTTCTTCAGATAAATCGGCACCGATTTGAAATATGCGCTGATATCGGTACAGAGCAGGGCCACTTCTGGGAATCTATTAAGATTGGGAAAATATAGGCGAGATGTTGATATTTCGAATGAATCAAATGGTTACTTTAATAACTCCATCAATAAAACACCAATCCGGCACATGTAATTTATTTAGAAATTTGTGATTGTTTACTCTTTTGTACGAGTATAATATAAATAAATCATTATTTATATTATATACGTCTGTTGTTGTTCACTCAGTGCTGTATAATTACAAAACAATTATTATATAAAAACATATACTTAACGCAGCCACAATTGCGTACACGACACAATATATAATTATAAGATACGCTACAACCTTATGGGTCTTACCTTGCTAAATCTTGTTCAGAACTTACACAAATTAATGATCAAATTATTCATTTTTAAAAATTGTACTGTCAGCGACACGATATTCCATAATCGTTATTGTATAAATCTATAAATATTTTATCCGTTAGAGCTCCATTAGGGTCCAAGCTGGTTTCTCAGCATGCGTCTCTATCTGAATAAATTGGAGCATGTACTATATATAATACTCGGTTCAATAGTGTAGATGGACTAGCTCTCCCTAAATTCAATAATAAATACGGGAAAATAACACTTGAGTACAATGTACCAAAAATGTTTAATATATTCTCATTAAATATAAAAAACAAAAAACTTATTAGGCTTAAGAGAAAGACGTATGCCAAAAATCTAACTTTTAGCTCGTGGTATTTTATATTTAATTTTTTGTGTTTTTCTTTTTTACTTGGACAAACTTTTATTTTTCTACGTGTTACATATTTTCGATACATATAGAAATACAATTTTTTTCCATAGTAATAAGAGTTGTTCTATGTTATACGAGTAGAAGTTAAAAGATAAGATTATGTATATATATATGAACTTAACTATAAGCACCTTCTGACGAAGTGCATTTTATGCAAATCAGTTGGACTCGACAATTAGTATTTTAATTTTTGTATGTTTTTGATAGAGAAAATAAATAAATATAAAATTATTTTAATATAGGTTTCTAAACAGGATAACAAGATTATTTTTTTTAAAAGGAATAACTCGCTAAGCCTCTTTTTTGAGGCTTGTCAGCAGGTGGGATAGAGGGAATATGGAAGGAGGTAATACACCACAACACCCAGACCAATTGAGAAAAATATATTTTTAGGATTTTTTTCATGCAACGTGCGGGTATCGAACCCGCGACGCCAGTGTCACAGTTGGCCGTCTTACCAACTGCGTCATGGCGCCTGTCCATATGTAATGAGAATAGGTACGGATGATTTTAAATGGGTTAGCGTTGTTAGCGTCGTTGTGGGTTTGGAATGTGATGTTTGAAGTGTGGTATAAGAAATGAAGTGTGTGGAATGTGGTGTATAATATGTTGTTTGCGTTATTATTTTTTTTACTAAGTTAAATATTATATACATATTTTTTTTAATATATTTTTAAAATTATTAATATTGATATCAATGAGACTCAGCTTCCATTTGTAGCGGAGAGGTGAGTCGTTGAATATGTTTGGATCGTGAAACTTTCAAATTCTGAAAAAACGCTAATTACTTTTTTATTGTACTTCGTCAAATATATATTTAGTGAAATACAATAATAACACATTTCGTTTCGTTTTTCAAATATGAAAAAAATCATTTCCATACTTTATTCACAATTCTACACAATGTAAATTATGACTTTTTTCCGTTTATAATATTAATTCAAATGGTTACTTTATTAATATAATATTATTCCTAATCATTTACACATTGATAACATGAAATATCATTACTAATTATATTTGTTTTTCTTCTTGAGTAATTGAAAACTAAAATTTACTTAAATAGACGCAATAACAGTACTTTTGAGGTGGGTCATTTTTCAGAAAATTTTAATAGTTTAAGTAATTTAGAAAAATTTTAAAAATGACAATCACCGTAAGATTAGCTTTTGATTACGTGCAACTTTTATCGATTATTTTTTGTTTATGTCAGGTAGTATATAAAGCGTGTAAAGTGTAAACTCACCCCCTTGTGAGTGTTTTAGTTCCACAGAGATAACAAGGGTAGAAAGGTAGAAACAACCCTTATCTCTCCCATCTAAATCTGTTTCCTGGTCCAACATACTAAACACCTTGTGGAAATGAGGAATTTAAGGTTCTATTACATCTAATAAATATATGGTAAGGATTTTATGTTCGCCGATATGGGGAAGTTAAAAATTTTTCATTCTAGGATAGCGAAATATTCGACTTAATTTAAGTTTCAATTAAAAACATAGGTTTAATTATGAATGTTCAACTATGCATCCGATGTATAAATAGTTTAATTATAGCACATTTGAATTTATTGCAAGTTTTTTTTTTATTCGTTTAGAGTAAAACCATACATATATAACAATATGTATTATTAACAAAATATTTTTTTAAAATTTATTTATTCATATTTATACAAGTACATATATATTACAAAAAATACAATAATTACGTATCCCAAACTCAATGAGGCCAAGGGCCCTGTGTTGAATTGGGATACAACATAATGGAAAGTGAAAGTACAAACATAATTAAATAATAGCAAAAATAAAAATTAAATATAATTACATAAGCATACATATAATATAATAGTATATTTTAAAGGGCATCTGAACAACACGCTTTATAGTATATAAATCTATGCAATATCTCGCAGCAGTCTCCTGCAATGGTATTTTCCCTTAGACAAAATCCAGACTTGCACACTCCTGAAAATGGCTTTCGTTTTGGAGAATTAATATGTTCATCCAGGACATTGAACATTTTTGGGGCCATAAAAGTGAAATTCTTCTGAGCAAACGTCGTACGTGTTTTTGGAATTCAATAATTTAAATTATAGGAAAACCTCGTACGAGCATTCTGCTAGGATCTATTCTTTTAGCCGCATGACCAGAAATGTGTCAATGACTCTTTTAAAAAAAATAGTCTAGGGGACAACGCAGCATCACTTTAAGTATCATTTTTGTACGTTCATGATAGACGCAGTGCAACCTCCCCAGCCCACTATACCATCAAAACAGCGAAATACACAATTCTTAGAGTGCCAATGTCCAAGATGTTCCTAAGTGAGCAGAATACATGACACGGTTTTCTTAATTTTGAAACCAGCTGTCCACTGTCGATGGTTTATTTTATTTAGTCAATGTTTCACAGTTATAAAGGTTGTGATATTATTTAAATTTATTGACAAGTAACAAGCATGTTGTTGCTTTCATATTTATTTTTTACAAGGAACATTTATGAGTACTTTTTATTTCTAAATACATATAGCTTTAGAACATGTACAAGTAATTTATAATTTCTTTGCAATTTCACATGTCAAATTGTTTTCTTTAACTACGATGCCTTATATTTTAAGCATTAATTTTAATTTTATATCATTATTTTGTAATACAAGTAAGTTATTTGTAGCATTTTTGCTAATGAACGCCGTATTACGGCACTGAAACTAAATCAAAACAAAAAAAGTAACTGTAAATGATAGATTATTGAAGGAACCACTGCCGTATAATCAGTCTTAGTTATTAGTTCGATATAAAGAATTAATGATATAGTAATTATTCTACATAAATATTAAAATACTAGTATTGAAATTGTTGGTAATATTATTTATTTATGCTTATGGCAAATAGTAATGTTTAATAAAATAAATAAAACAACTTTGTTTTTGACCACTAATTTTTATTTTTCACCGACCGGTTTCAAAGCAAACAAGCTTCTTTGTCAAGGTTTACGTAAAAATAAAAATTAGTGGTTAAAAATAAAGTTGTTTTATTTATTATGTTATAATGAATAACCACAAAGTTAGTGCTTCAAATATAAACTTTATAGTAATGTTTAAGTTTGTAATCAAATTAAATGTCCAACATGGGTAGTAAAAAACGAACGTTTTATATATACGCTTAAAATATTGGGAATTTGAAAAAATCAATAATTAAAAAGAATCTACCGATTAAATTATGTATAGTTGTAAGATCACGGTATTATTCCAAAATAAGTTTTATACAAAACTCACTGGGAATATTGAGAGCATACATATATAGATACATAATTGTGATATAAACAATAAGACAGCATATATAGATACATAGATAATTATAAAAATATTAATATATAATAAGATATGTTTAAAAAATAATGGTAAATATAAGAGTAACAAGATATCGTATCACATATTTAAATAATAATAAAAAAAATTTAAAATCGGCAAAATCTATATGGGTGTCTCTATTTGCTGCCAACTGCCGTGCGTCCTCCCTAGTCAGTTATGCGTCCTGTCGTTCAGATGTGAACAGTGAACAGCAGATGAGATGTCAGCCGAAGACGTCCAGGACCGCAAACAATTGATTGCCTTGTATGGTTGGCTAGCAATACTCCCAAGAGAAAATTTTGGCAGACAGTAGTAACCTCTCCAATTTTATGAAATAATTAATAAATAAACAAACCCTTTCATGACTAGGTAAAACAGTTATTCATAAAGGATAACGAAAAACATGGATTTGAACGGTTTGTGTTGCATTTGTTGCACGGATGTGATTGTAAGCCAGGCAGGGGTGATCCGAACCATAACGACCGCTGTAACGACGCGCGATGCCGACGCCAAACGACTCCACGTATCGGCGTCGAATCGCCGTTACTGGACGCCAGCGCCAGTCGCTACCGGAAATCGGCGGTCAGGTGTAAGGCGCTTACGAACGTTCTATTGTGTTAAGAAGCTTCTCTCTGTGAAGTAGGAAGCACGATTGTTATTGAAGTTGTTCAGTCTATTCAGTGCTCTGGTTCAGATAGCTAATGGCAATGTTTAGTGTTGTATTTACATTAACCACGATCATTTCAATTTCACGTGAGGGTATTAAATGTTGCTCTAAATTTGCAAAGTTGCTAGAATTCTGTTCCCGGGAGAGTTCCACTCTACACCATAGAATTATATTGTACTTGTAATCTATTTAAAAGTAAAGTATAAAGTATTTGGATTTAAAATTAAGTAAACTTTAATTACATCTAAGGCATTTAGATTTTTTGGTAGAAATTTTACCTTATTGTTAGAGTAAGGTTACCTACGAAGTTTATAATTTTTTTATATTTATCGCTGTTTATCCATATCTAGAATTATCCAAACAAAAACTTAATTTCTTTTTATAGAAATAAAATTCAATTCATACACAAATTTGAGGTTTAATATCAATCGTCTTTTATTTCTATTACAAATTACAATAAATTTAAATACCAAATATGTACGAGTATGTTATGTTTTATATAAAAATATAAATATACTAAAAATCTTAAATAAGTAGTACTTAATCAATTTTTTTTTACAAAAAGAACAACTGGCTTTAATTAAATTAAATCTCCCATCTTTCTTCTTTCCAGTTTCTACTCGAAACACGAAAACGGTAGGCAAATGCGCCAACCACTCACTACTAGGGGCGAACTGTGTATAGAAGCGATTATGCGTAAAATACCATTATATTTGACTATCCATAATAATGTTTTACGGTAACTGTATTTACAGAAAACTAACAAATAATTACTATTTCTTATAAATTATTGTAACCATTTATATTTTTCTCTAAATATAAAAAAAAATATTAATAAATCGCGCCCAGCGCCAGAAATAAGCCAGAAATAAGCCAACAAACTAGCCGATTACTCCAGCTTATTTCTTCATACAAAAAATTGTACTTTATTTTGAACATCTTAAACTCAGTGGCAGGATTTTTCTCCTAGAGTAAACTTGCAGATTATCTCAATTTGAAAAACCGTATTTCAAACATTTTTTCTTAAGGACTATTTTTCTTTGAGATTTTTGTCATATGACTCGCCACACATGTGGCGCGAGACGCGGCCGTTTTAGGCATTATTAATTTATTGAACAAATCGGCCAGTTGACGTTTCAATCGTAATGAGAATACCTAATACTGACTGAATTCATTGCGATATTTTTTATGAACTTTTATATAAGTTGTGTGTTAAATTAATGCATAATATAGCTACACAATATAATATATCACAAAGTTACGTCGTTTAAATTGATTTCATGGATGATTTATCCCTTACATATAATATTGATTATGATACATTTGTTTTGCTCCGGGCCAGGCAAAAAAAATTACAAAAAGAATGTTTTAAAAAATTCAAACTCGAAAGTGAGAAAGCTATTGTGAACGATCCTAAATATTTTTGGTCTTTTATTAAAAGTAAACGTAACTCTAACAACATTCCCTTGAATATGCAGTATAAAAACCAAGTGTCTAATAATGCCCAAGAAGTAGTCGACCACTTCTCTAATTATTTTAATTCGGTCTATACTCAAAGCAATTTGATCGATGAAGCCTGCATAACCTCCCCACTCCATCAAAGCACACGCAATGTTGCTACATCTTCAATTAACTTTTCTTACGACGATGTCCGTAAAATTCTTACTAAATTAGATTCTAGCAAAGGCGCTGGAAGCGATGACATTCCTCCATTATTCGCAATCAAATGTGCAAATCAACTTGCCAAACCTCTAACAATTATATTCAATCGCTCATTAAAAGATGGAGTCTTTCCGAGTCACTGGAAAAGAGCACTTATCATTCCCATTCATAAAAGTGGCCTCAAAAATAAAGTTGAGAATTATCGACCGGTCTCAATCTTACCAGTGTTTGGCAAAATATTTGAAATGTTAGTTTATAATCACCTTTTATCTGAAGTTGCTTTACACATCCCAAATGAACAGCACGGTTTTATGCGGAAACGATCAGTAGTTTCTAATTTAACGCTCTTCACAACCGATATTGCTGAGTATATGGCCAAGGGATTACAATCTGATGTTATTTACACTGATTATTCAAAAGCGTTTGATCGTGTTGATCATTCAATCCTCTTAAAAAAGTTAATAGCAATCGGAATTAATAGAGATCTCTTATGTTGGCTTGGTTCTTACATCAGTAAAAGGAGTCAGGCAGTCGTCGTTGGCGGGCACTCTTCTGACTTTTCCTTGCTTCCATCTGGTGTCCCTCAAGGTAGCCATTTAGGACCCCTTTTATTCAATGTATATGTTCATGATATAGGCGATTGTTTTAATAACTCTAAATACATTATGTATGCAGACGACATGAAGGTATACTTAAATATTGAAAATACTAATGACTGTCATAAAATGCAGGAGGACCTCACTAGACTGTCGGTTTATTGTTTAAATAATAAACTATCGCTTAACCCTGAAAAATGCCTAAAAATAACATTCAAAAGAAAGACCCGTGCCATCGATTTTAATTACAAATTAAATAATACAAATATTAAATCTGTCGAAACAGTCCGTGATTTAGGTATCCTCTTAGATGAAAAATTAACTTTTAATCGTCACATCGATGGTATTACTGAAAAATCGTTTAGAACACTAGGGTTTATACTACGCACAGGCAAACCGTTTCAAAATACCGATACTCTTAAAAAATTATATTTTTCTTATGTTCGTAGTTTACTAGAATTTTCTTCACCTGTCTGGTCTCCTTATTATAAAATTCATTCCTGCAAAATTGAAAGAATTCAAAAAATGTTTATAAAAAACTTAAACCGTAGATTACATCTCAATTTTCCAGATTATCGCCAAGCGTGCGTTTTTCATAATATCCAAACTCTCGCTGATAGACGAACCACAGCTGATATAGTGTTACTCACCAACATAATATCTGATAAAATAGATTCCCCCGAATTGGTTAACCGCATTCATATTAAGGTACCACAGAGACAAACGCGTTATACACAACTTTTCCACATACCTAAATGCAGAACAAATTCGTCAAAAAACGCTACGATTAACCGTATTATGGATACGTATAACAGGAAATTTAACGAAATAGATATATTTACCAAAAATATTAAATTTATCAAAACTGCCATAGGTAATAAATTGTCTTTGTCCGCATCCTCCTCTCCGTTGCTCTCTATCCCTGAACATATATAAGTTTTATAGTGAGAAGATCTTTTAATATAATTATGTATCCCCGTACTGAGGGCCAACTGTTTGTGACACCTGATTTTTATAATCCGAATCATTTCTATTAAACTTATATGTTATTCTTATTTATATATTATGTAGGTGCATATAATATGCATTTGTGTGTTCGTTTTGAATCAACGTTCGCGTATTGTCAATCCTTATTTTATTGTTGTCATTATTTCGTATTTACTGCATTTTATGATTACCTACTGTATTGTATAGGACTCGTCGCACATTATTCATTCGATGTGTATCAGTTAAATTTAAAAAATAAAATGCTTTTTTTTTCTTCAGAATACGGTTTTGAAATTTAACATACTTAAAAATAAAAAAAAAACGATTTATATCATTTCGTCATTTGAATTTTAACAAAAAGGTTTCTAACTTTTTACTAAGCTCTTTATTGTACCATTTTTAATACAATTTACAAGTTTTAAGCAAATATATTATTTTCATACTTACGCACCCATACAAACGCACCCTCTCCCTCTTTCATTCCCACACGCACATGTATCCTCTTCCTCATTCATTCACGCATACACACATTCACATACACATGAATACAAACGTCACACAAATACAATTACTAAACTTCTTTTCTTATATATTATGTGTCATTATATTTACAGTGGATTTTTTTAATTGGCTTTAGTATTTTTAAGATTTTTCTAATTATTTTGTTTATGTAATAGCTGTAAAAATCCCAAATAAAATGAAATAAAATAAAATAAAATATTATGTACTTGCTATGTAGGTACAAATAAATTATCTTTTTTTTATAGCTTACCTGCAAATAAAATCACCGTTCGCCACTGCTAACTGCGTTACGGGGTTTATTTATCTCCACTCGATTTCCTTTTTCAGGATTTTTTACTTGAGTGTAGTCATCGAGACGAAAACATTTATCCTTTATTTCACTCTCATTTCTGTATTCTTCGTCCGCCCAGACCCAGAAATGATATGTAAAGACAATCTTAAAGCAAAAATTACCTCGCCGCCCGGAGGTCGCCATTCTCACCCCCGAGATTCGGTTGAAATTGCGTGTTGATTTTCTTTATTTCAGATGTATCGGGCTCCCGGTGCAAAGCTCCACTTAAGCGATGTCGAATCAGTTACTTAGTCTGATAAGGCAGAAATGTTTTCAGTATAAATAGCGCCATAACATCACAATGCGTACATCGTGGGCAGACATTACCCGTATCAGCCGATAGTGGGATGTAGGATGCTTAAAAACTCTCATCTTGAATTATCAGGGGTGGACAATTAATTTACAACTAGGGAATAAGGAAAATTTACAATATGTTATTACATATTTGTATATAACCACTTACCGACTTTCTTATTTCTACCGGTTTCGAGACGTACCCGTTTCTTCGTTAGGCCACCGATTAAACCAACATGCAAACCCCACTATACAAATACCGATTTTTTTTACGAATTTTGAAATGAAAAGGGTCTTAAAAGTTGCCTTTTGGATAACTTGGAATGCAAAAAATATCAAAAAAATATATTTTCCTTTTTTGGCCCTCAACTAGAGCTGGAAGTTTTCGATAAAGTTAATTTTGCTCTAAACCGGCTGTCATTTCGTATTTAAGTAAGAAAATCAGTCCAATAAAATTTTATAATGTGCATTAAATCTTATTAAATAAGCATCTAAGAGCGTGAGTTGCACTTTGTTTTGTAATAAATGGGTAGCATTGTTTTAATAAGCCATTGTTCTCGTCAATATTCAGGCGCTCAACGGAATCAGTTCCCAGGAGTGTAAACTTGTTGCATTTCGGTAGTTTTAAAACGTGTTCAAATTTATAATGTGATTAAGTTATATCATTGCCAATAAAAAAATATCAATACAGATAATTAACAAAATATTCAGATACTTATAAATTTCAAACCTCGGTTGAGGGACAAAAGTAGTATGGAATATTTTTTTGAATAATTTTTACATTCAATGTGATCTAAAATACAACTTTTTAGACCTCTACCACATGTTGTGGTAGAAACTTCTTTTCCTTCTATTTATAATTGATATTGGTGGCTCAATAAAAAACTCCGACTAACATCTCTTTGCTGATGATGTAAAGATTTTAATTCTATTAAAAGTGCTGAGGACTCATCTTGCCCCCAAAATGATTTGAGTAATTTATGGCATTGGTCTGTATCTAAAAAAATAGCTTTTAGCATATCAAAATGCTGTGTTATCTGGTATACTCGCTCCAACTTATTATTTCACCTACTAGACAACGCCTGAAAACATTTTTTATACTTTTTTTACCAGTTAGTTTAATCAGCAATAATAGTAAATGTAACATAGTGTGTTAAGTGGCCACTCAAAAGATGAAGTAGAAAATTTTGTTAGTAAAAATTTGATTCAATAATTATTGATAACTTTTAACCATTTTTTTCTTTTTATCCACTGGTTTCAAAGCTACACAAGCTGTATTTAATTTCTTTATCGAGGTATAATTAACTAATAAATTATATCATATTTTATTTTAACAGTGATTACTAAATATTACATCGAAGTACTAAATATTACATGAATAGAAAAAAAAACGGAATAAGCGGCTAAAAAGAAAGTGGTTTTAATGATTATGATAAAATTATGAATTAACTTATCAATGAAACTTTTTGGTTTAGTTTAAGAAGTTTCATTGATAAGTTTATTTATAATTTTATCATATTCATTAAGTATGGAGTTTTATCAAGAAATATCAACAAAAAACCTCAATATTATTAAAGTGGTTTTATATTCATTTCATTTTAATAAATAACCACTAAGTTAGTGCTGCAAATATACTTTTTTTAATTATTTGATAAATTCGCGTTGAACGCGGTCGATTTATTTACAAGACAAAATATTCAAATACCAGAAAATGTTTTCGATTTCTGTTTTGATCCAATCATTGCTTTCGTTATCTCCGACCGAGAGATGCCAGACTCAAAACTAAAAGCTTTTAATATCTTATTTATCTCACTTATTCTATATACAGAATCCCGAGAGCCCAACATGTATTACACGATATTAGGTGTAAGTATTAGTACACACATTTAACCAACTAAACACTATTTACATCTTTATACTCACTACCACCAAACAACATCAGCGCATATCAATTAGGTGTAACTGATCAATGATCAACCAACAGGATTTCTTTAAATTTGCTTGTTTAAGAAACAAGCCGCTAAGTACAACAGATACTGAGACTTATTTCCACTCGAGAGCGGTTATCTCCACTTTAACTGGATTTTAATTTATCAACGCGAAAACTAGGAAAATAACTTAGATGGTGACATACAAATTTACTTTATACCTATACCGAGGTGCGTAAGTCATTGAAAGCAGTAAATAAAATAAAAACATTCTAATTGGTGACGTGTAGCTACTACACATAACATCTAACAACTTTAATATCTCTATAAATATAAAAAATAGGTAGAGATTTTCGGTATTCCTCTGTTATACATTTACTTATCGGCTAAAATATTTTTTGATTAAATAATTACCGCTTATTGGAAACAGAAAAAGCATTTTATCAAAAATCGGAGATAAATCACCGATATAATAGAAAGTTTACCAATATGTCACATGTTGAGGAGTATACATACGTAGGAAAAGAGTAACCTAATATATAATTGTCTCACACACTCTTTGCGTCTCACTTTCGATACTAATTCAGGACTGAGAAAAACAATTTCAGACAAAATCACACGCGCGAACAGAAAAGTTTCTAGTACTTCTCCCAGATGCCAGTTAGTTAAGTTAGGAGTTAGCAGTTCCACAACTTTTGTCAGGGGCGGTTCTTTCGCCAGCGCTGCAAGTGTGAGCCAATGGTTTTTTTCTTGTTTTTAGCAATTAGATATAAATTTTATCACTTTTGACTTAAGCTATATGATTGAAGCAATTGCCCTTGAATATTACATTTTTCCGATTTAAAACCTCTTATTTATTGCATGTGTAATGACTACACAGCACCGTAACGCGTGGATGTTTTTAAAACAGTTAGGGAGTTAAGGGGCATTCTATGCAAATCAGGAAAATTATGTAAATTTAGAATTTCCATTTCCACATCTAATTTATAATAACTTATAGGTAAACGTCTTTATTTTATAAATCTATACGAAAATATTTTTCAAACTAAAAAATAATTTTCAAGACTTTTTTGTCTATCGAAACTATTATTTCACACAGAGTTACTATTAAATAATCCCACCAGCCACCAAGGCCAGTCCCATCAGTCACAATTTAGTTTTTTAATGTAAGTAAGCTTTTTTTTTTATTAAAACACAAGTGTTTAATGTTATATGCTTTACAACACAAAAAAAGAAAAATTATCTTCAAATGAAAAAACGTAAAAGAATGGGATTTCCCAGTGTCCCACCAGTCACATTTGTTAAAATAATAATTATACCGAACATATGAGCTTTTTGGATTTTTCTTTCAAACAGTATGATAAAATGGTTGTTGATCTTGCTTCGAAAAAATATTTTACTAGTTTATGAAATCTGACGACATGGTTATTAATCAAACTTGGTCAAATTCTGGAGTCAAATGTCCTACCAGTCATAATAGAATACCCCTTAACGTGAATCTTCTATTAACGATTAATATTTTTTTTGTGTTATTATCATCAAAAATATTGAATCAGTTCAACATCGATTTTCAAGAAAGATACGCTGGAGGTTGGGCTTATCCAAAGATTAATATACGTATAATGAGTTAAAAACTAGCTTAAATATATATTTTCTTCAAGACCGACCTTCTAGTCCTATTTAAAATTCTCAACTCACTCTTTGATGCGCTTGAACTACTTAGCTCAATAAAATTAAATATCCTAGCTAGAAACCTCAGACAAAACTTGCTCATTCATACCGATAACCATAAAACTAACTATGGTTTTCATTTCCCTATGCCCAAAATTTTTAGGTCTGCCAACAAACATACTAGTCTTGATTTCTTTGATAACAAGTTGTCTTCTTTCTAACGATCACTGAATCAAATTCAATTATAAACACCTCTCTCACGTTTCCACTCCCACCAAGTCTACTATATACCATTGTGATTTCTACTTTCCTTTATAATAATTTTCCATGTATAAATATGTTCTTAAAAATGCCAATTGGGCGTATATATACATAAATAAATTAATCACTATCTCTCTTGTGTTGCATGGGGCGCTTACTTGATCAGTTTTACTCTTCATATGCTAGTACAGGAACAATGAAATATTGCAGTTCAAAAAACGTTAAAGATCATTATTTTATATCTACTTTACTAGGAAATTGTATTTCGAACTCCAAGAGTTTAAAAAGAGGCCACAAGGCTTCTAGAACGGTTCCAAATAAGCGAAGAGGGCCTTTAATGTGATATCGAGACGAACATACTCGCCTGGAGTATTAATGATTAACTTTGGTTGGTGAACTTAAAATAATCGTTCACATTTACTTATTACACGAGTAAAATTGTGTATTTGTTGTAATGTGAGTTTGATCGAATCCGCACAACTTCTAAACACATTATCATTCTTGGAAGTATCGAAAAGAAATAAATATTTCTCAACACTTAACCCTCGATGGTATCGGCTCGACCCTTTAAAGGCCACCCCATTACGAGGTGTTAATGGCCCTGGCCCTTGGCCCCGGGCCCTCGGCCCCCGCCCCGCCCCAGAGGGCCCCAAACCGTATTGTCTTTATTGACATCAATAAATGATAAGGCCCCAAATTGGTTGTTAACCACTCAGAACATCTCTAAAGAATTTTCGAGGAATTTCATCGCTTAGTTCAATATAACCTGAATTCCACATATTTAAGATAAATGGAAATCTTTATTCATTTTGTGGAAAAGGAATAAAAATAAAATCAACGTTTGCATGCAATAGTTAAGATTAAGGAACTGAATATAATTCTCAGCTCTTAACGACGACTGAAAAATAATTCATCGGCTTATAAATAAATCAAATGTTGCAATAACTTTATTTAAAGATGTCCTAGTATATGATTTGAACATAACTGTGGAAAAAAACGTCGAAAATAAATAAAATATGTCGGCTTCGTGGCGTAATAGTCAGCGCGTTTGCCTACCATGCAAGAGGACTTGAGTTCGATTCCCGACACGTTTTTCACACTAGAATATTTCATAGTCCCTGGAATGGCACCTGAAGCGTAAGACTGATCATTTTACCTTCATTTAATAAAAATTATTAAGATATGTTGCACTTGGTGCACCAATGCAGTGCCCTATGCACCATATGGTGCGGAAAGGGAATGATGATGATGGAAAAAAACACATTACGTACCCTTATGAAAAATGTTTTTTTTTTATTTAGATTTTTTTCGATGTCGGTCTTTTACGAGTATTGCGTAGTGCATTGATAATTGTGTTAATAAATCAATTTTCCATGTTTTAATTAAGCATCTATTGGGTGGCCTAAAATAGTTGTTGAATGCTCTGCACCCGCACTGGAATAATAATATAACGTCTGGAGTCAGATATGGTTATCTTTAAAAAATAAAATTCCTTCGTAATAAGTGGATACACACGCGTTCTCTAATGCTTCCCAGGGATAGATAAAGTGCATAATGTAGACATAAGGCAATGGATGCCGATATGCGGACAATGCTAACGTAAAATTATTATTTTTATTTGTGAACATAAAAACAATCTAATATTTTAGCCCGTTTGCATTGGGCGTGCATTTTTAAACGTATATTCATTCAAGTTGTTTGAGGAATTCGGGATCTTGGATATAAGGCAATTATATATCTTTAGAATAATAATATTCGTAAAAGCAAAATTTTCAACTAAACCCCAAAAAGAACACCTCCACACTACCAGCAAACTAGAGGATGGGTCTACCACAAACTCGGGCAAAGAAATTTCAGGTTTTCGGGCCCCAAAATATTCAATATGTTACCCGAATATTGAAAACCATGACCCGGATTCAACTAAATAAATTTGTAAAAAAATTGGTTACTGGGTTTTGGTACAGAAAAAACGGAAAATTTACTAAAATACTTTCTTAAATAATAAATAGTGTAATTAAAAAATGTATAATTTTATAATAAATTAACTAGTAGGTTGTCATGTAATTGTTTATTCAGTCTAAAAATGTCTGCCTTAAAACAGGTGTTACCTAGTTAGGCAGACTAGACATAATCCAGAGAAATCTTTTACCTAAAACACGTAATAGATAAAGAAATTGTAATTTTGTTAATAAACAGAGATATCGCATTATTATTATTTTATGTTGTGGGAAAATCATCACTTTAAGAAATAAGAACGTGTACCTGTTAAAGAAAAGCGAATATATTATGTTCACGAATATTATTCATTCGATTTAGTTTAAATTTATTAAATGGTATGCATAATTTGAAATTCCAATGTTTAATGTATACATAAATATATATTTGGTGTTAACACAAATTGTGTTTTTTTTTTCTAATTTATAAATGAGCACAAAAAGTTTTCAAAAATGGTAAAAGTGATATATCGTTCAAAAGAAAATTTTCTGTTCTACAAGACGTTGTATTTGCTTATAAGTTACTTATAGTTTATTATTTTATTTGATTACTAGCCTTCAAAATAGAATGTCAGGTAGACGAAAGTGAGCGTTTTCGACACCTTTTGTTCACGTACAATCATAGGATTAAAGCTGCCAAAATTGCTCGCAAAATTTGCGCTGTATACGGTGAAGATGCTGTGAATTATAGACTATTTTTTTATATTTGTTGTTGTTGTGTTCTCTTGTTATCCTCATTTGGAAAAACGGACACAATTTATGTTAACACCTAATTATGTATGTGAAGCTAAATGCTATTTTCAAACAAACAAACCATCACGCCGTTCTTTCGTTGTCCATTTGCTCTACATGTCCAAACCAACGCAGAGTTCCTTTCTTGATTTTTTCGATAATGCTTATCTCAGTATAACATAATGTACGGACCTCAAAATTTGTTATTTTTATCTATTTTGTTGCTTTTAAGTCAGAATAAATAATGTAAGTGAATATTTGTATACAACCACTTTTTAAATTTATTATAAATGTTAATTAAATTAAAATTTACATATTTTATGGATTAATTATAAAAAAATTTTTTTTTCAAGTATATTAAATTAAAATGTTAATTAAATTAAAACTAATATATTTTATAAAACAATTTTATTTTATTTATTTTTTTAAGACTTTTTTATGTCTACTGGTTTCGAAAAGTACCCGTCTCTTCGTTAGGGCATCAATTACTCTAATTTGCAAATCTCACTATCTAAACATCTTTACAATAGTATTTTCTAAAAATAAAAACCCAACGTGTAGATACGACACATGCTATTAGAAGCTAACACCAATGTGCAGGACTTATCGCATGAGGTAATATAATACATGGTAAAAATAGTAAATTTAAGTGTGGAAATAAATAAAAATAGGACACAAAATGCCGAATACGTTTAAAGTGGAACAGAAGGTCTGTTGAAGTCTGTCAATCGTCCGGCTTCTCCCAAATGAGTTTTCTGTGGTTTCCAAGGTTTCAAGGCCACAGCCGATTATCCTACCAAATCCTCACACTATAGTCAGAGTAATTAGAAGGAACATACTTTTTGCAGTTAATGTAAGCCTTTCCTTTCCGAAACTTCTAGATGTAGGTTCTGCAGTGCAGATGAGAAAACACCTATACCTACACATTATATGTTAATGTGATGTTTTGAACCATAAAAGAAGCCTCATCCTCGGGGGACCACTGGTTAAACCTGAGTATGTTAAAGAGCTCGCCCTTTACCTAATAGCCCTATACTTTACGAATCTGGGCTTGGAGGGGGAGATTTAGCAAAATGTAAACTCTCGCCTTCCACACAGCATCCAGGCTCTTTATAGACCTGGGCTTGGAGGGCGAGAACTATTCGCGGGGAGCCGTCACAATAGATCTTCACAGGTCGCAGTGACGTCAGGATCTTGAATAGCACTGACCCCCACCTCTAAAAATAAGAATAAGAATAATATTAGCCTTGTACATAATAAGCAAGGCAAAAAATAAGCAACTCCCATTTTAAAAAAAAACACCAATGTGCATCAGTAATATATTTTTGCATCTACTTAATACACCTTAAATCATTGTAAATATGTTTTTTGAATTAGCCAGTACTTTATTTAACTCATTAATCGGATAGTTCTTGCTAGCATCAACCAATGACGCAGATAACAATTTTATTTTTATAGTTCGTTTATTTATTATAGGCTAATCAGAATACGATATCAAAGTCTGATATATTACTCTGTTATGTTCATTAATTTACTACACAGATAGCCGAGGAAGAAATCTAATAAATCAAAAACACTACAAAATAATTCGCTAGAACGTTATGAACATACAAAATATTTAGATATAATCTCATGTGTTGTGAAGATTATGGCCAATGGTTTTCCCCTTGTTTATCTACTCATATAATTGTACAAAGGATTTTGAACGCAATCCATATCTAAACGGGTCAATGTTAAATTTGTTTTTGATGGTAATATTTTTGCATGTTTTTATTTAGTTTTTATAATTATTATTATTTATTTTACTATCGTTACTACTATTTATTTTATTATTATTATTATTATTGTTATTTCATTTAATATTCTTTAATTTAAATTTTATTATTTTACTATATTTTCTGACTTTTCAAAAAAATATTGTTTTAAACCATTTTTACTGGTTTTGTTGATTTTTTTTCTTCTTAATAATATTTTTCAATGCATCAAAAACAAAATAATATATGTTATTTTATTTTATTCGTATACAGTATTATTATGTCTGTACTCTTTTATTTGATTGTCGATTAAAAGTAATGTCTGAGCACCCGATGACAAACTATTGATGAATAGTTTATCGGGACAAAAAATATTTTAATACTTTGTTTTCTTATAATGTATTAATATTGTAATAATGTGTATATTTTATTGAATGAAGACTCTATGAAAAAAAAATATTACTAACAGCTCCCCGGGGAGTTAAATCCAGTCAACAATCAGTAAATGAAGCACTATTTCAAAATCATGGTTAACGAAATAAAGAAAGATATCCGAAGGGTAGCTTTTGTAGATTGTAAGTATCATACATAGTTACACCGGACATGTGGCTAACAAGCTGCTTGCCGATTACTGGAAGATAGTCTGCACATATGTGCAGTTACCGAGGGATGGTGCGCATTATTATATTTAAGCATTTTATTATGTCTACATTGAAATATTGTTTTGATTGGTCACAAAATTGAAGACGAATAAAGCATTTCAACCAGTACTACAAATTTTTCTCTCCCTTATACTTAAATATCGATTATTATTTAGTTATTGTATTTTATCCGAAATACATTTCTGAAGATGGGTCTGTTTGCCCAAAACTGGTCGATAAAATTTAATAAATTCACCAAGGATTTGAGGATTTTAATATTAATTTAAAATATTAATAAGCGATTCATGTAAATATAAATCCCACTAGGTTTAAATGCTATCAAATAAATAATGGTAGGTATCTATGATTTCTTGTGTCTTTTGATTCAGTCTCCCAATGGGTAGAAAAACTTAACGATCGAGGATCCGTAGATAGAGCGCATCATTCCGTGTAATCTTTCCCTTTACAGACAGTTGGATAATTCCTGACTTAGATACAGCGTCCTGCGTCCTTTTGGCGCCTCCACAGATTAGGGACTCGTCTGCATCGCGCCTTATCACATAGCCGCTAATGGTACAAATAACATTAGCTGCGAACCAAAACATCGACTAAAACTAGCGAGAACTAAAAAAAATCAACCATCGACTCAACTGTGCTCAAAAACTCGTATAAAAGCTCGCCCCTTTTCATAAATTCTTGCTAATTTCAGTAATATTATGGTTTCTTTCCACGAGCTGAAAAACATGACCAATGTGCACATGGCAGAATTATCATTTTTATTTCAAAGCAATCGAAAATGAGTGGTGCGAACAATGCAACCTTTTTACGTGTGTTTATATCTTTGATTAGTG
Source organism: Micrasema longulum (assembly GCF_059751315.1). NCBI lineage: Eukaryota > Metazoa > Arthropoda > Insecta > Trichoptera > Brachycentridae > Micrasema > Micrasema longulum. The sequence continues at coordinate 784,923 of NW_028277537.1, read as the reverse complement.
ATGCATTATTTTTACTGATAAAACCACTTTTAGTCTTAATGCACTGATGAGATATGGCGAAAGAATCTGTTTTATCATTCCTCTTAAGTTCTGGAGGTAAAAGAGTTGTATTAGAGATACTTTATCTTAATTAACAAGTCACGGACGCCGCACAAAAATGATCTAATTCACATAAATATCTAAAACAATGACTACGTGTTGTTTTTATTATTCACTCGGGTGTTGATTTTGTTTATATTTATTTATTTATTTGTCATATGTACGGCCTTAGCTTATTACGACAGTTACATGAAAAAACATGAATACAAGAAACTGAACAAAAAGAACATGAAAAAATGTAGTAAAGACAAACAAGGGCAATAAAATAATGGTATACAATATATTCATTAGCACGATAAACATACAGAACTTCGAGCTAAACCATGCCAATTCGTCTTCACTCCACACTGTTTAGTGGCAAAGAGATCTACGAAAAGGCGGAAGATCTATCCCAAAGAATTCCAAGTTGTGTGACGAATTGACGAATCTACACATTCTGGACATTGAGGCATAAATACAAAAGATGATGACATTGTTGGGAACATGAAAATCAATTGGTCGCAATAGAGATGGGACATCACTTTTAGCATTTAGTATTTTGAAAATGCATATAAGGCCCATCTCCGTTCTACGTTTCTCCGATGAAGACAGATTAAGAAATTGCTCGATTTCAAATTTGGAATAATTGCCCCTTTACAACCCTCTTTTGTATAAAAACTAATGGTTTTTATTAATGCAATTAGTTTAACGTCAAAATATTTTAATAAGATGTGTTTTAACTGTTTCAAAAGCTGCCATTTTTTGTAACATATACTCCCAGGTATTTGAAACTCTCGACTCTTTCGATGATTTGGTTTGAAAGAGTCAGGGGTTTTGAGCATCAAGGCACGAAGTGTTATACAGTACATGGGATTTTGCAATACTACAACAATCAACAGCATGAAGGCTCTAAAGATCTGATATTTACAATGTAAAAAAACAAATGCCGCCTATATAACGCCCGCATAACACCTAGTCCCCTCCATAAATGCGAATCGTGGCACCTCACTAGGGCCCAAAACAGCAACATACTGAGTTTTTAAGAATAGGTGTCTCATACGGATCTGGATGTGCGGTAGTTTGACTTTGTAAGGAATTAGAGAACGGACGCAGCAAACTTAGGTTACAACTGTCACCAAGTTAAGGCGATACGGTTTGCTGGGCCAAATACTGCGGATGCCTTCTGAGAGCCTTAACCACGCTTGCCTACTTTACAAGGCATCAGGTTCTCGATGTCTTGGACGTCCTCTGCTGACTGTTCATCGGCAGTTTATGCCAGAACCACGGGTCGTTAACCTGACTTGGAAGGACATACAGAAGCTGGCAGCCGATAGAGATGCATGAAGGCTTTTTTATTTTTTATTTTTATTTAAATCTTAAAGTAGGGCACACATATCATACATATTGTTATGTGTGTTCTAATAATAACATTGAAAATATATTTAATTTATAAATTGTTTATCACATATGTCTTGACCATTATTTTAAATTTTGATATGTTTTTTTCTTCATAAATATTTTTTTCCATTTCGTAATACTTTTTGATTGCTTTAAATAAAATTGAATTTTGTGACTTTGCCTTTTTCCTAAATGGAAGTCTAATTTTGTTCTTTTCTCTAGTATTGTGATCGTGTTCATGCTGGTTCCGATCAATTTTTTTCCAAAATTCTGTTTCTTTATTAGGGTTTATAATTTTATAAACAAATATCATTGTATTGTAAAATATTCTTTGTTTATATGTTAATAATCTCATTTCATTTACCATCGACTTTACCCTCGTATATCTGTTTTTTTTTCAAAATGATTCTGATGGCTTTATTTTGTAATACGGTTAGTTTATCTATGTTTTCTTTGTTTGATAAAAATAAAATGCTACTACAGTAGTTAACGTGTGGTTCAATAATTGCTTTGTATATAGTTTTGCAAGAGTCCTTATCAATAATTCTTCTGATCCTTCTCAAAATTGATATTTTTTTTGCAATCTTATTTATTACCATCTTAGCGTTTTGGTGAAATGTAAGTTTTGAATCCAAGATTTTTTTCAAAATTAAAATAAGAGAAATACTAAGGGCATGTATGAATGTGGAAGAAGTTAAGAATGTATGCCAGGATAGGCGTGCGTTGCGGTTCATTCTTTCTGCCTACCCCTACGGGGAAACGGCTTGATGGTAGTAGTAGAAATACTCGAGTTCTTATTATTTATTTCAGTATTTCAATTGGGAGACCGTTTCCTAAAAGTCGTAAATTGGAAAAATGGAAACCAAGTTGAGCACAACTCTAGCAAGAGTGGGCTTTGAACCTCGGACCTTTGGCCCGTGAGTCCACAATACTACCACGGGACCACAACCCGGTTCAAAAACTGTTATTTGTGAATACCATTTGGCGGACGTAAGAAGATGATCTCTTAGTTTTGTGTTATCCGCACTCGACCTTAACTTCTAAAAGCCGTTCGTTCGTTGGTTCATTACCAAATAATATACAAAACCACGTGACTGATGTCTTGTGTAACAGACGCAATATTTAAACTTTTCTAATACTATTATAGAATGAGAAAATAGGCCCCGGAATATAATTTAACCTCGCCTTTAAGTTTTCCGTTCCCCACCTAATTAATTTACTTTACCAAATCTGATAATAAAAATGTGTGATTACTAAAATAATAAATGAGCTCACATCGCGATTCTAGCGCTAATAAGTGTGATATATTTTTGTTATAATACATACTCGCGTTACAAAGGGATGGTAAGAGATTTACCGATGTTCATCGATAAAATAAGCTCGAAAACTTGTCACGAGATAAAAACAAATTAAGAAATTAATGTTAGTATATATTAGTATCTAACCAGTAACCGATTTTTTTTAGTCTACCTGTTTTGAGACGTACCCGTCTCTTCATCAAGACACTACACCAACATGCAAATACTAAACTACACCTCCACCCTCACCATCTCCCAAGTATATAATATATAGTGTTTCCAAAAATACATAAATATGCAGATTTATAGAGATGCAGACTCCACCGTTCCTAAACATGCACTAAGCGTAGTTAAAAAATAATTAATCTTGTACTGAAGAATTGGTATCAAATAAATAATGGCATTTTCAGTACAGCCCTCTTTTTAAATTAAAAATTAACCAATCGGGTAACCTCACCTGTACCCCCTCTCAACTCCCTATCAAGTCGGTAAGCGGTTATATACTAATATTTACTAACATTAGGTTAAATGTTTGACCACAAAGTTAATGCTTTAATCATAAATAAGACAAATTAATTATTTTAGAAAACAAATATGTCCCAATAATCTACTTTGTGGTCCTTTGGTAGTGTTCCTGACCCCAAATAAAAAAAAACTGTCTGAGGCACGCTCCCCGTTTCCCCAAAACTTTATTTTTACAAAATAATTATTAACTCGCAAATCAAACTACTCGGGTCAATTATTCAACTTCCGTCACGCCATTTACAGTAAAAAAGTACATTTACGCTCCTAAGCTGACAAACATTCCAAGCTTCATTCATACTTTTTGCATACATGCCCTTCGATGGGGTCCACTTTTACTCGACGAGACTTCGCAAATATTCATTTCAGTGTTACAAATAGATAGGAACTTTGAATTTACCCGGTATCGACAAACATCGATAAATCTCTTGCCGTCATTGTGTAATCGAGGTCCTTGTGGAAGTATGGGTATAATGGCCCTCGTGCGCTATCTGTGTCCATCATCCCCTGTGTGATGCGGCCATATAAAATGTAATTAATAAAACACACCCTGTAATTCCTGCTCTACTGGTACCGCTCACCGCCATCACGATATGACAAAACAAAAATAATTTGTCATCTTTTTGTCTTATGTCACGTCACAGTGCGAGGGTTACCCTGGATAAAGTTTATTATAATAATAGGGAGGGTTGGCAAATATTTTTAACATAGATAAATAACCTCTTTGAGAAGCCAAAACTATCTAAAGATACTAGATTTTTTGTGACCTTTCATTGGTGGATACGTGTTCACTTTGCGCATTTTATGTTTACATCACCGTAGGCTAGAAGGCCCAATTACAGTGGTGAATTACAGCTTAAAACACCCAGGTTTGAGAAAACAAAATGCGTTCTCATCTGGAATCGGACCCGAAACCTTCCGTACGTGAGTCAAGTGTCTTCATATATACTTGCAAGCCAATGAGGAAGTTCAGTGTTTATTTATTTGTTAATTATTAAACTAAGCGAAAGTTTTTTTTTTAAATGTATATGTCGTAGGTATTATCAGCGCTACGATTTTTTAAAGAATTGTAATTTTTTAATTACTCCGCGTGTGACGTCAGGAGTTTTCTTCGCCGAGTTGTGTTAATTGGTGGATTGGCTTCCCTGAAGTCTATCATAGCATTTATTTTTTATTTAAATCCTTTTTTGTTTATTTTTTTACATTTTAGAGAAACGTCACCTTACAATTAATTGACTCCATCTATTAAAAGTATGAGATTGTTGCTCAATATTTGCGAAAAATATGCAATTGACCACAATATGATATACAATGCAAAAAAATCTGCCGTACTTATATTTAAACACAAGACGTCACTTTCTGAGTTCGTGCACCCATCACCACCTGTGTTCCTAGACAACAACAGTTTAACGGTAACTGCAAAAGTCAAATATCTAGGGCACATACTGACTGATAATTGTAAAGACGATCAGGACATAGAGAGACAGAGAAGAGCCATTAATGTCAGGGATTCTATGCTAGCGAGACGCTTCTTTCAATGCAGTAACGAAGTGAAGAAAATCATATTTACTTCGTATTTGACGTCCATGTATAAAGCGGAACTTTGGAACAACTATACGCAAGGAGCGTGGAATAAATTAAGGATCACGTATAACAACTCATACCGACAATTATTTGGATTGCCTAGGTACTGCAGTGCCTCTGAAATGTTTACAGCTGGACGAATATACACCTTCGCTGCCAAAGAGCCTGGAGCCTATGGGAACGCCTTAAAAAGTCCAATAACGAAATTCTCCAAGCCACTGCAGAGTGAATCCAATCACCGTTGTTCAAGCGATGGCGCGATATGTTAAGACCACCATAAGTGCTGCAATATAAAATTTTATTTTATGTTTATATTTATGTTTATTGTTATATTTTTGTGTATATTTATATTTATGTTCATGATTATATGTTTATATGGTAGAATTGGCTCTGCACTTTATAGCCATTTTACTGGAATAAAAAAAAATAAAAAAAAAAAAATGCTCTAAATTTTACCGAGTGTACAAAATTTTATTTTCAACCATTTTCCCGTAGCATTGAACTTCCTGACTAACCAATTCGAAATATATAAATAATAAATCAATTATTCCGATTTTATGTACGAATATTTATTTATAGTTAATCAAAATGAGCAGATATAGTTCTTTTCAATTAAAGGCATGTTAAATGACAACTTTTTATATTTAAGTTCCTATTGGAATATTATTTTTAATCTTATTTTTTAATGAATAATTCATATTGATGTGATTTGATTGTTTTTTTGTGTTTATTTTATTGAATTTGTTGTGTTTTGCAAGTCTGTGATTATAAAAAAACATCTTTATGGAATGGTTAGCTGTTATCGGACGCACCAGGACGGTCACTCGGTTAATGATTCTGGGCGGGACTGTGACGTCACGATAGTGAATCTACCACCCCCACTGTAAGCCACTGGCAGGGGGTAAGGGGGCTGATCTGCTATTTATAGTGACATTAATAAAGTAGGAAAGAAAATATGATTCGATTTTTTTTGTAAACAATAATTATAATGGAAAATTAATAAGGTTAGTGAAAATTGTATGTGGACTCAATCTGCATCTTCAAATGAGATGAAATTTTAAGGAAAACTTTTCGAATGAAATAATTTAAGTACTAATTAATAAGTTGAATACATCTTACGATCTAAATTATTCTGACGTGAAACTATTATAAAATATTTTGTCAGACAACTAAAAGATCTCTCACGTTATATTTGCTATCATTGTTTGTCTTTTATCCTCGTTTTTGCTATTTGTTTTTTTTATTTTTATATTTTATTTTATCTCTTGTCAGCATGTGTGTTTTGGACTTTAGCCGTTAAAAAATAAGTAAATAAAAAATGTTAAAATCAATACAATAATAAATAGGTATATTTAACTAAAAAATAATCGTATTCGTAGACTTTAAAAATAACAGTGAGAAAGTTCAGTGCTTAAAAAAAAAAATTTGTTCATTGACTATCAAACTAAGCAAGTTTTTTATCTAATTTTTATGGATTGTATTAAAATTTTTATAAAGTTTTTTTAATTTTAAAAATAATTCCGCGATGTCATTAGTTCTCTTGATTGGCTTCCCGTAAACCGTAAATCACAACACTCTATCATTGGTTGATTCGGAAGAATTAGTGACGTCGTTCTAAGTGGTAAAATATTTTTTTCATACATTTTTAAGAAACATCGCTCTACAATTTAATGCTGTAATTTTTGGCGTGCGTGAGAAAACACACTTTATATCCAATCTCCCGTAGTACTGAACTTTCTCGTTGAAATAGTAGTAATTACATATGAGTCGTGTTAAAGTAATGGTTGTGAACTTATATCGGAGAATATTTTTTAATTAAGCTCTTAACGATAAAAAGTAATAATATTTATCATTTTTATGTCAACCATGCCAAATTTTTGGGTGTAAATGTATTCGTTATTTCAAATAACTTTTTTGAATGTGAGACTAAAATTTTCACCTGCACCTACCTAAAAAATTAACGTTTAACAGTAGCAATAATAGAAGCCCGTTCAGATTAATCATTTTTAAAGCATGTTTTAGCATCAGTGAAGATTACGCTGATCTCTGTCTTTTTTAAAAAAATGGTTGCATGGGGGGCCAATGATCGTTTGTTTATTTGATTTTCAAATAATACAAAAAAACAAATTGCCTTATTTTCATAAATTACTTACATGTAAAAACTAAAAAAACACTGAGTTAAACTATCAATGTAAATTGTATAAATTTAATTAACTTACTGTAAAAATTCGTACACATATTTAATAAAACTACAAAAACATTTAAATAAAACAAGTAATGTCTGTACATAACCAAAATTAAATTATTGTAAAACTTCGTTCATCAATATAAAAACGCTTCTTGTATACACTGTTTAAACCTAAAAAAGGACAAAAACTATTGTTAAGGACTGGATTTTTCTTAATGGGAAGGATTTGAGTAATAAACTCCTTGATAATTTTCCGAATGTTTGAGTTTACTTTACCATATATATGTTTTTTTTTTTTTTTTTAATTTTGTTTCTGATTCTTTATTTGTGGTGATATACTCATGTGTCTGTGTCAACTAATTGCTCGTCCCAACTCAACCGATGTTTGTAAGTCCTATGGAGTTGGGACTTGTGTCTTAAATAATGTGTAATAAACCACAAAATAAAATAAGGAATCCAGAGTCAATAATGTCAATATTTATGTTTTAAATACTGTTATATAATCTGCACATTGTTGACACTGTATTGTACAAGGACACATTTTTCTTGAACGGATCTGTAACAAATATTTTTCGGTTCCTTAAGGTATTTATTTATTTATTTTAAAGAAACAAACAGTTGACAATGATATAGTAACATAAAAAAAAATACAGTTTAAAGACAGACCAGCAAAGTTTCTAAATAGGAATCATACATATTATTAAATTGTGTTACAAAAAAGGGTGTGTTTATGTTTATTTGTATGAGAGTAAGTGTAGATGTGTGTTTATGTGTATTCGTGTAGGAGTAAGTGTTCAGGTGTGTGTAAGTGTGAGCATCATTAAATAGTAAGTGGGATCGTATCGCAGCCAGAAATAAGGAATCTTAATTTATTTTTAAATAAATTAAGGGGCATGTAAAATGTATCTATAGATAAAAAAAGCATTATAGTTAGAGCAAGAATGTTGTGCAAGGCATGACCATTAGGAACGATAATTTTTATATTGATCAAACAGCTTTCCAATTTACCATTAACAATCTTATATAAATACTATAGGTTATAACCCTTTCTTATAGTTTACGTTTTGAAGTGAAACTGTTAAAGTCTCTTTTAAGATTTTCATTTAATATCACTAAGGGCGTCGGGATAGAAAGACTATTGACTATCCTACATCTCTCAGTAGTAGAATCTAGGCGAGCGAAGTGTAGGAGAGTAGAGTTCTGCCAGATCGGACATGGCGGTATAAGTTTATCGCAAAACACACGGACACTTACTAATGACCGGCATTATTTCGCTCTCACTGGCGCTGGCGCTGGAGGCCACCAAAGCTCTATGATTTACTTTTTTGTGACAATTTGTGCGGGATGTATGACCCCCACCTCCCCTCTGGTAGAGCCACCCTTGTTGGTTGACCACGATTGAGTCATTTAAGGTCTTTTTACATCGAAAAGAAGATTGCAATTAAAATCATCAGTACCTACTTACCTAACAAATATTTTTATTTGGTCATATTGGTTAATGCTACTACCTAAACCGAAAAATAAACCCTATCTATAATTTAAAAAAAAGAGTTAATTCAGTTTCAGTGCTGCAGAGCAGCGTTTATTTTAAGATTAAAAAATACATATAAGAATTTGTTACCCACTAAGTCTAAAAACTTTTCGGTGGGAAACGTTTATTTTTTTTTATGACAGGTTTAAATTACATTTATTTTATTTGTATTTTACAGATTTATTTATAAACAGGCACTATAAAGTATCTAGAAGATATTTCTTCAGTTCTTTTTTTTTCATTTAAAGATTTTTCATGTTAATGATGGTTTGTGGGAGATCATTGAACAATCTTGGAACAACGCAATTTAATGTTCGCTCTCCGAAGTAATTTGTAATTCGGGGAACAGACAGGGAGCCCTTAGTTTTTTAATCTAGTGTTGTGAGTGTGATAACTCAATGAGATACTTTAGCCCTTCAGAAAATTGGATACAAAAAATGTTTTCTTGCGCGCGGTAAAAATTAAAGCATTGTAATGCAAAATTTCTTGGAAATGTGCGAAAAAAATAATAAAAAATATTTTAATAAAAACCCACTACTTTGAACGACGTCGCTGGTTCATATAAACCAACCAATGGTATGAGTTGTTTCAGGAATAAAAAAATATAGCGCTGATAATACGATATATACAAATAAAAATAAATTTGGCTTGGGCTAATAGTCTATTAACAAAAAATATTTTATAAATCACTGAACTTTATGTAAAATAGCAGTTTATGGAAATATAATTTTTTAAAGAGTAACTCTTGACAAAAAAATATTGTTTTTTTAGTATGTGCGAATAGGAAGACCCACGGTCTTTAAAATGGTTTTCGGTTATTTAGGGGGAGTGTTTTCACTATTAGGTCATAATGATCCAAGACTGTTTAGCTATATTATTAAAATAAATAATAGGTAAAAAGTACGGACTTATATTAATAAGCAAGAGATAATGTACTACAGAATAGAAGGATGATTATATAATAAATATATATATATATCGCACCCTTTCCGCGCCTAAGGATTATAGGGATTGATACACCAACCGCAGCGTTTCTGGATCATTTTTCGTTACAAAAAGATAAGATTATCCGTCTGGCGTAAGCTTTAGGTGCCAGTCTAGGGACTATCAAATATTCTAATATTTCACATTTATTCTAATTCTAATTTTCATATATTAATTTTGGCTCCTCCGAAATCCTAATTTTCATATTCTAACCTGTCCGGGAGTGAGTTTCTGCCGACAAAACTGTATCTGGGGAGTGAGTTTTTTTTTCATGTTTTTTTTTTACTTTTTATAATTTTATATCATTGTCAATGCTATAAGCAACATATTTTCTTGAATAAAAATAATAAATTATACCAGTAAATATGATTTATATCAAAATTATCGATGTTTTATTTCATGGGTTGTCAACCATCGGTTTTACAAGCCCAAATAATATTTCTGAAAATAATCGGACGTACATGTACGCCCATACTCCATTGATGAAAATTTTGTTTGGACGACCATGTACGGCCATACTCCCGGACAGGCTAATATTCTGGTTTTTATAAAAAATAGGTCATGTCAACCAAATATATATAAATTGTATAAAGGTAGGTAACTTATACTATATCGGACCTTTTAAAGAATAGTGACATAATTGCAATATTTTGTGAGTATTGTTTTATAGACATATTATAAAGTAATAAATTTTATTGAATATTTGTATATAACAACTTACCGGCTTTTCTTTGTCTACCGGTTTCGAAACGTACCCATCTCTTCGTCAGGACACCAATTAAACCGACATGCAAAACCCACTATACCCCTTCGCCATAGTTGTTGCACAAATATATAAAATCAACACGACATGCAATAATAATCAACTAATTCATATGCATGTAACGGTTGCTTTTTATTATTTATTTCATAAAGAAAATTATTTCCCACTAAAATCCTGCTCGGATAGTCAACTCATCTTAGATCGACTCGACCAAACAAGTATTTCACCTAAGAGCGACAAAAATATAAAAAGAATCCCTATTTTCCTGATTTGTTTTATATTCCCTACTGAATGAATCTGAAACTTTTAACCATATCCGCTTAAGGTGGGTTTGACGGATTTCAGTTCTGGATCAAATCTATTTCGACCATTATTAAGTGGGGTTTGGGGGTTGGGGTGCAATAATAGGTTGAATTCTTCCCCTTGTCTCCTGTGTTCGTTGTCACTTAGTTTTTAATCGCGTCGTATATTTCAAAGATTTTCATCACATCTTAATTTTAAATCGGTTATGTTTTTTATACTAAAAAAATAGCGGTTTTAAAGCTGCACATAATATATATTTACCATTTATACACTATGAATTTAATAATAATAATACAACATTGTTATAAAAATGATAAAGTATAAAATAAAATTTATATAAAACAAAGTAAAAACAAAATAAAATTAAAATGAATAAATAATTTTTAAAAATGGCAACTAACAGTCTAAATTCCAAAAACTAAAACCGAGTAAAAAAATTACTGATTATAAAAAAAGAAACATAAAAAATAATTGAAAATAAACATTGATTTTTAAAGGCAGCATTAAATTGTTATTCTTAAGACCCACCCCATCTAGCTGCCTTTTTTCGATTTTGAGGAGCCACTTGTTTACTGCAACTGATATTTTTTTTTTTTAAGAATTAGTAATTTCTTGAGGTAGCTTTTTATAGCATCGTGGTGCTATCAAACTTGAGTGTCTTTGGACAAAAATTGTCTTCATTAGAGAAACCGCAAGAATATCTTCAGTTATGGTTCTGGTTCATTTAGAGTGTATATAAACTAGTTAAGGTTTCTTATCATGGACATCTTCTAACAGGGTCATTATAAATACTTGTCTCACATTCAAAACTTTTAATTTCTAAAATAGTAGCTCTAAATAGCACTGCGTTAGACTGATCATCCTAAATTTATTTATTAACAACTGACATCTATCAATAATAAATCTACTATAAATATGAAATTACTCACAAATGTTTTTGTTGATAATTACTTATTAAAATTACGTTAAGAGTATAATCTTATCTTTCGCCTGTTTATATTTCGTTTTTATACAAACATGTGTTCATAAGATTAAAAAAGATATGTTGTACAAATGCTTATCATTGTTTGAATCTTGATAATTTAAAGTTATTTTTTGTAAATTAAGATCTTTAACATTGATCTTTTGATAGCTGTAAATTTTATCTTGTTATTTTTTAATAACTCGCCTTATCTCTTGATAATATTTATCGAGTATTGACACATGTTTGGTAAGTGGATCATTGTATCGTAAGAGTAATTTAGTTGTTTTGTTTTAGGTAAGTGCACAGTGTTGCTGATTGTCCCTTCTAGACATAGCATACAAAATACACGGAGAAAAATGAAGGACGAATATCGTGAGTAAAATTCTAGTAAACTAGTGAATGTTTATTAAAAAAAATTTAGCCACAAATAAAACATGAATTTTATACAGAATTCTTTTAATTTGATGTTCGTGTATTGAAAAATTTACTCAAAAATAATTAACTAGAATATTCATACAAATAATAAGTAAGATTTATTCTGCAGTGTTTCCATTTTTTTTGATCGGTAAAACATTAATAAACTGTTGCATTTGCAATTTTTTTTTGATAATTAAAGAATGTTTAATTAATTGGGTATTTATTCAAATACAAATAACTAAATATAATCAACAATGTTTTAGGTATGTCCAAATGTTTGAAGACAGGCTGGATTTCTTCTCAAGGGAGTTATTTAGATCCAAATTTGTTGCAGCAGAGAGGGAAAACAATTTTGATAAAGGAATACGGAAGTCTAGGCATTTAAAGTAAACAAAGGAAGAGTTAAGGATTTTTTTATGTTTAAACATAGGTAGAACGGTGAATGTTACAAAGTGTGTAAACTGGCCACTTAAACTAGCCATGAACCCTGTAAATGTCTAGACTTCCATATTCCCTTCCCAAAAACGTTTTCTCTGTCTATTGCAACAAATTTGGAACTAAACATGATTTTATTGTTTTTATTGAAATCTAAATAAGTTCGTCCATTGTTCTTATTTCAAACTTTTTAGCTTTTTTTATTCAGGTGCTAGAAATTCTTCTATTTAATTAAATGTATTTGATAATGATCATACTACATGTTCTGAATGAAGTTTGATGTTAATAAGCTTAAAACGGTTTTTTCCGGCAGTTAAATTGCAATCAATTTTATTTACTATCATTGTAAACGGTATTGAATAACTTAAAACTCATGTCGGCATACGCCATTTGTTCGAAGTTGATAAATCTCCAAATGTATTTCTTCCTCTTTCATTTAAAATACGTTATTTGTGCCCCGATACCAGCGGCAGAAAGGGAGATCCGAGACCTTTTCAGGAGTTAGCAGAAAGACATTAAAAAGTAAAAGGCACACCTAATGGAGCGAACATAACTCACAGAGATATAAACAAAATTATATACTCATTACTCTATCACGTATGATAAGTTGGAGGTGCAGAGCAGCTGGGAGCTCGCGGTGGGGGTGGGGGTGAGATCGAGGGGCGGCGGGAGAAGTCGGGCTGGAGGAGGGGGCATTTTCCTTCCTTATCTCGCCAGCGACTCGTTTGGCAGCCATTTTTTAGCGGCCGCCGCAATGCTTAATCGTTACTTCGATCGTTATAATGTATGGCGTATGGTCCACAGGAGGCCGAATTGGCTATGCATCGGATTCGTGTTCCGTGATAAAAATACACGTTGTTTATGTATCGCAGCATTCATCTATTGGTAGAAGAAGCGGATTTACCTTCCCAGCTTGTTCACATTGACAGATCTTTATAATAAGAATCGTTTGGAATGCGTTATTATAAAGATAAAAAAAACTATTGTTGCAATGGCCCGCATTTAAAACAGTTTACGGCTGCCGTAGAAATCTTCAATTTTTCTTTGGAATATACTAGACTGATTGATGCGAGTTTAATAATCATTTGATAAATCTTTACAGGTACCAGCCACTAAAGTTTAATTGAGTAGAGATGATGTTTTTTAGAACGATTTATGTTTTTAAAATGAGCGTTGTCGAGTCGACATTGCCGTGCAAAACGCGTAGTAGAGTAAAAAAAGATTTAGTCTTTTTTTTTATTTTTTATTTTTTTTTTTATACAAAATCTAAATTGTACATTATTCTTTTTTGGCAAGCTCTTCCAACCGACGAATAAAATTATTTTTTTTATATATAATTCAAGTCACAAAACATATTCAATAGAAAATAAAATAATAAAAAACTATGGATATACGAAAATAGAAATAACTGTATTTGCATATAAATTACATTAGAACAATACTATTACTCAATGGGAAAAGGGAATTAAGGGGAAAGGAGAAGAGATTTAGGAAGAGTATTAGAGAAAGTAAAGATTTGGTAGTATTGCGGACTCACGGGCCAAAGGTCCGAGGCTCAAATCCCACTCTACCACAACTCGATTTTCATTTTTCCCGCACAAGTTATTGACGGCTTTTGAGAAATGGTCTGAAAATTTAAATATTTGAATAAATAATAAGAACTCTTTCCTCTTCTCCATATATCAATGGTACCAGTTAGGGTAAATTAATTTTAAAAAATATTGATATTCCTATTTGCTTTGTTTTAGAAATTGTATGAAATACCAATGAGAATGCATGTAAAATTATGCTTGAATGAAGTGATTTTGAATTCGGATTTCAAATTCATTGCTTTTTAGCTTTGAATGGTTTAAACATAATTCTTTGATTTTTATTGCCTTTTTCCAATCCGATCCACTTTTCACCGGTGAATGTACGTGGGTTTCCTAATTTATGTGATGGGGCGGTAGAAGGGAGTCCGCTAAGGAAGGGGGGAGGAGAGCTAAATGTATTTTTAAATATCGCCAAATGCAATGTATTCCATTGCGCTAAATAGGCATCCAATACCACCCGAGCCAAGAGGGTGCTAATTTTATATTCAAATAAATATCTGATCGAAAGTTCAACAAATTATCTTCCCGTCAGCATTTAAGGACTCCGAAACGTACAATGGCGGTTCTGAAACACACTTTATCGAGTCTCGTCCATTTCGCGAGGTAGAATAAACCATTAATACGGTTTATCAGTAAAATCTGATCGTGTCCGCATATTAGCGGCGGCACCACGACCCGCCATCTTGTTCACTTTTGACACAACAATAGGCGGGAAAATCCCGCGCGGGGATTGGTCCGAGGAAACTACTTGGGCGCCAAACGAACCTATTCAATTTTCTTTGTTTTTGCTCTTTATAGATACACTTTAAAAACAAATCATTTTGTTATTTATTTCTTATCAAACAACTGCCTTTGCCGCGCTGTCTGTGGATGAGGATACGGAAAAGGCACTATTAATAAAAACGAATACTATGGAAAGTGTCCAGATATTACGAACAGAGATATTTTGAATCGGGTAGAAGAGCTTATATATCTTGGAAATATGTTTACTAGGGACGGAAAGACTGAGAAATGAGGGCGAGAGCTAAAAACTGAGTGAACAGTGCACTAAAAACAAGCCCGGGTGCCGATCCTTATATAAATGATCGGCACCAGGCAAAAATGTGTCGAGTCACAAAATCGAAAAAAAAACAGTAAGTGTTAGAATCATAATAATCAAAAAATGATTTTCATACTTTGAAAAAATAGTTTGATAAGTTTGAACTTAAATATTCTACGTAATACTTGGATGTGTTAAGCAAAAACCATGCAACTTGACTAAAAACAACGTAACATTGCTTTTAACGTATTGTTGCGAATTAAGATCAATATGTGGCTAACTTGATAACAACATTGCAAAAATGTGTTTGACGCTTTCTTTGCCAGAATTATCGACAAGTTTTGTTTATTACAAATGTCAGGTTACTTTTTGTAATTCGATGAATTCATGTTTATAATAAATCCCAAGGTATATTTAAAGTCTTGTTTAGAATATGAAGTTATTATTTCAATTATTACTAAAATTTTCCATCGCAATAAAATGTATAATATTAATAATTTTAAAATATTTTTTTTTAAGGATTCATGCATATTTTTTTGGGGAAATAACATTGTTTTAAACATTTTTATGTTATTGTCATTACAAAGGTAACAGTTTTTAAGAAGTTCTGTAAAAATATGTTATCTCAATTTTATAACAACTTAAACAATTTATTACCCTTTTTTTTCCTATAAATTACTTTTTATATATTAAACTTAACAGCCAAGCTTATTGTTATTTTTGACAAATGCACCTGATGTTAAACATCAATTAACTCAGTTTGAGGTTGGTGTGGCTAAATACATTTTTGTGTAATACCATCCATATATGAGAGCAAAGTATAGAATTCGAAATACATGAATGAAAATACGATAGGTGCACAAATATCGCGATTCATACATTATGTTAGGCTGAGACAAGCGTTATTGACAACATCAAGAAAAGGGTGCTGCTTTGATTTGGACCAATGAAAAGTGGTTTTTCATATTACGTGTCAATTATTTTTTAATCTTGTCATTCTGAAAAGCGAAACGCAGAAACAATAAACGGTGTAAATATAAGCATTTACTATATTTCTTTCTAGCTTAGTAGCACTGTGCTGATTTTTATTTTGTTCAGCGTGAATGGCTGTATGCCCCTTAATGCGGATACTATAAATCTGTTTGGATCTACGAGAATATATTATTATATGCATATATGGACGAAAGAAACGGTTCCCAAACATTTCGCCCTGTACGTTTGTTATTTTTTCCCGCCGACCCTATTGAATTTTCCTACGTAAAAAATGTTTATTACATCGTACACGGGGTTCAAAGTGAAAAGATGATATTTTTACAACAGAGATGAGAACATTTAATTGATAGGAATATGGAAGTCGGGGGCTTATTACCTATTATTAGCCAGTTAAAGCGGCCATTTTGTAAGTGTGTAAAGTGCAACATTCACCATTATGAACATCCGTATCTCTTTAATTATTATATCTGTTTATTTATGTGAAGTAAAAGAGTTGAAACCTTCATTGATGCGGCTGAGGTTCATCTTAATGATTTACATACTAGGCAACGCCTGAAAACATTTTTCAGTTTTTATACTTCTATTTGGACAAATTTAATCAACAATATTTTAAGTATACAAACATTTTGGTAGACGAGGACTGGATTTCACCCCCTAAAGATTTATTGAGATAAACATTTTACAATGGATAAGTCTAGGTATTTACAAGCCTTTTAACCTATCGTTAGCTGGTTTAAGAGGCCACTTTATATACTGCGTAACGTTATTTTTCTGCCTGTGTTTGAACATTAAAATCTTTTTGATTCTTTCATCTGTTGAATTTGTTAATTTAAGAGGAAACGCTGTGATTGAGAATTTAAAATGATACAATCATATTTTAATTTTATTTGAACATTGTTTTTCTGTCAATCTCTCGCAAAAGCCTCCGCAATACTGTACACAAAACGCAAATGCACGTCGGATTGATTATGTTATACTAAAATCGACGTATCGTTTCCTGCACTCTAAAACTGAACCAATTGGTTTGTTTTCTTTTTAAAAAAGCATCAAAATGAAATTTCCTTTGTCGGTACTTTTTGCATTAAAAAAAAAAAACATTATGTTTGTATATCTTACGTCCGAAGACGGTTGATAAACTCGGTGCTTTTAAGACTATTCGGATCCTTGTTCCCATAGTAAACAATTCAGCAAAAAAAAACAAAACTATACATATATTTAATGTTTTAAAAAAATCACAGCTCTAGTGCCATGATCCGGAGAGAAAATATGGGAAAACGTTTGTAGGAAGAAAAGTCACACCTCGTTTCCTCTTGAAGAGCTGTAACCTTTATTTAGATACTATTTAAAGAAAAAAATAACCGTTCCATCAAAAATATTTTTAAAAAATCCAAACACTCGGTATCAGGTTATACCGTCCATGGTAAATAACGAAAAAATCAATGTATTATTTTTTGTATAAAACATACAAAATGTTCAATATTTTTGTGACTCATGCTTTAAGAACCACTGGAAAAGAGCGAAGTGGGGACGTATATAGTGTATGGTGTGCTGGGGGGGTGGGGTAAGTATGGCGCATGGGGTACGTCTAGTATTTAGTATTGCGGTGTATAAATCCCAAAGAATGAATACCTCCCCAATATATTATTAGAAAAGGCTTCGCTAACGGGTTTCGGGAATCCGGGATAATGTACGCGCTTTTCCAGGACTTGTTTACGACCCAAAAGTGTTCGATGTAATTTATCATCATTTATTCACAAAGATCAATAAAAAATATGTTTGCATAAATTTAAATCGTTGAATCAAAAATAAATAGTAAAACGTAAACTAATTTGTTGAGTATTGAATTAACTATGTCCAGTACTTGTCTGCAAAAATGTGGAAGTGCTCAAAACATAACGTAGTTTAAAATAGTTTGTGCTTAAAATAATTTGTACTTAAAAGAAGTGCGATAGCAACGAAGTTTTGTAAATATGTATTTTTTTTAATCTGTCACTCGCTTGCAAACGCCTCCCCGATATTGTGCGAAAAAGACAACTGAACGTTGGACTGATTATCCCAAGCTAAAATCGACAAAATCAAGAACTCGGTGTCCCGTTTTCCGCACTCCTAAACTGAACCAATTTTGTTTTTTTTTTTAATTATGTTTTTTACTATGTATATCAAAATAAAAATCATTTTGTCTGTTTTCTTATTTGGATACCTTACGTCCAAAGACGAGATTGAAACTGATGCTTTTTACATGTAGATATCTATAGTCTGGAAAAAAATAAAGCATTAGTATCATAATGCTGGGAGAAAATACGGGAATACGTTTATATAAACGAAAGACAGAGCACGCATCATTTTAATTTTAAATATATTTATTTTCGTTTTACGTAAACCACGTGTCAAAAATCAATAATTTTGAAAAATGCTATATTTGTTTTTAATATTTGAGAAATCATTTTATTAAGGGAAAAATAATTTATGGGGTTATTAAATAATTATTATTTTGTGTTCCGCGTCTTATTGTTTTATTGGTTCATTCATAAAATTTGTATTTTTTTACATGTGTATTTGTTTATTTTGTACAGTATTATATCGGTTTGCAATTTGCAAATAAAATATAATCCAAGTTGTGCAATAAAATAAAATAAATAAAATTCCACTGAGGACATTTAAAATATAAAAATTGAAAAGTATTGTAAAATTTTGTATCCAAATAAAAAGGTCTGAATGTTTCTTTAACAAACTGTGAGTTATGAAGACCCTTTTGATAAATGATCGGATTATAATACAAACTTTGCATAATAAACTGTTTGCACCTGAAATACTCGTACGTAATATAAAGGCTTGATGTGTTAAGTGAGGATTTGACTGCAGGCGATTCCCGCCCCTAATTTATATGTAAGCGCTCCGCCTTTAGGGTGTTAATTGCGCCCATCGGCTTTCTAAATTAAGCTGCACTTAACCGTTAAGTGTTATTTCATAAATAAATATTCAGGGTTGATACAAAAGGACTATTCTTTAAAAATCAAACAGACGTATTAACAAACAATGACGTAAACAAAGACCTAACTATGTTGACTAAATGAACAAACACAAACTTATTTACACTTGATGAAAAAAAATGCAATATTATCCATTTTAAATCTAGAAAAAAATGTCATAAAGTAGATGCGTACATAAATAATGAACGACATACTGAAATTGAACATGTAAAATACTTAAGACTAACAATAGGCAGACAATTAACATGAACAATTCATATCAACAATTTTATTAGCAAAGTGGCGACATTATCGAGTCTTTTTTTAAAAATCTTTTTTTTTTTTCCAAAACGGAATAAATTCGAATGTATAAAGCCTTTGTAAAAACTAAAATATGTTATACGCAACTACTATGGGGAGCAGGATATCAAAATGACATAAACAGACTACAAAGACAACAAAATAAAATATTAAAGTTAGTATATGACCTTCCCTATTTAACTGCAACTAGAAAATTTTTTAAACAAACTAAGCAATTAAATATAACTGAACTCTTTCAACTAGAATCAGTAAAATTTATCCATAAATTAGCCACTAATGTAATTGTAGGCGAAGAACTAAAACTTGTAAAAAAATGTAGTCAACATGGACATAATACGAGAATATCAGACAAATACCATAAACAACTTTCTAAAACAAGACAAGGACAATCAAGACTGAACCAGGGACTGAAATTATACAATAAGCTACCAGACAAAACTAAACAAAAGACTAAGACAAACTTTTCAAAAGATGTAAAAAATATTATTTTGAACAACAGAGTATGAATGAAAAATGTATATATTATTTTATGTAAAATAAATGTAATAATCCGTAAGGGTTTATAAATAAATTTTTCCAATAAAAAAATAATTTCAAACATAAAATTGATTGGAATTTTTACAAAAACTATTGTAAAGTTAAATTATTGGACTAACCCTTTTGTAACTCCACATATTTATCTGATTTGAAAATTAAGGGTAAGATAATTTAGATCTTACTATGATCTCAAAACAGAGTGTTTATCAGAAGACAATTTTTCGATGCTTTTTGCACTTTTTGCCCGAATCAAATGCTGATTCATTGGTGCATTTTCTTCGACGTTTATTATCTCTAACAAAAGCGTTTAGACTGATTATCTTACCTTCATGTAACAAAAATGATTCAGGTAAGTGGCGATTGGTGCACCAATGAAGTACCCTATTCACTTTTAGATGTGGAAAAGGAATGATGATGAACATACAGTACTGAATTGTCGTTATTTTTTTTCCAAATGAAAAAAAAACAAGATGACACAACAACAAAAAAAAAGAAATTGGTCGATAATTCATAGCATCTTCACCGTACGATACGCAATTATCGCGAACAGCTTTGACAGCTTTATTTCCTCGATTGAAGGAGAACATTTTCACACAACAACAGAGGTTTTGAAAATGTTCACTTTCGTCTACTTGACATCCCATTTTGAAGGCTTGTATAGCAAAAAATTTTCTTTCGAATGATGTACAATCTTTATCATTTTTTACTTTACTTTTTTATTTTTCGCTCATTTTAAAATCCAGAAAAAAACAGACAAAACTTATGTTAAAACTTAATATATATATAATTACTCCTTAATACAATGTTATCTTATGATTTTAATGATCACTTTTGATCACTTTTGTTATTTTTAATGTTTATGTTTATTAATGAAATGCATTACATCATGCCAGAAAAGTTACCCATGCAACTGAGATAACATAATATACGAGCCTGTAACTGTCCGCCTCGTGGTTCAACGCTCAGTGCGTTTTCCTACCATGCAAAAGGTATCGGGTTCAATTGTCGGCATGGATGAAGAAATATTTATTAAAAAGCGTAATTTTACACTAGCAAATTTCATAGTCTCAGAACTTGCACCCGAAGAATGAGACTGACCGTCTTACCTTCATGTAATATTAATGATCAAGATACGCTGCGGTTAGTGTATTAACGCAGTAACCTTTTGAACGGGAATGATGATGATGATAATTTACGGCACATGACCTTTGAGTCATCAACAGCAAAAAAACAATTTTTCGCTGTTGATGACTCAAAGTGTAAAGAAAATCATACACATATTTCGAATGTTTGGCTGCTTTGCCCGGGTAAGTCCGGGTATTTTTGTTATTTTTTAAAAATTATTACGAGTATTAAAAAAAATTAATTTGTTAAAACTAACGATGGAAGAAAAATTATGGACTTATTGAACTTATTTAAAATTATAAACTCAATGTGGGATTGCTCAGAACTGTTTTCTCTCATCAACTTCAGGGTGCCTGGAAGAATTACTAGACAGGTACCACCATTTTGTAGCAACAATTCACGGACAGTGTATACTTGTAATGCTAAATTAAATAGACTCCAGGAACTTGACAATAGTTATTCCCAAGTATCGGATATATTTAGTGTAGGATGTTGTTCTTATAGAGCAAACCTATTGAAGAAAGTGAATGGCAATTAAGCTTTTAGTATAGCTGTTATATGAAAAATTGCTTAATGATTTTCCTGTTATATTTACTCTTTGAAATATTTTATAAGTTGATTTAATTTTTACATTTATTTTTTATTGTTTAAGACTTTTACGGAATTCTTAGGTTTGATTTTTGTTTTTTCATCTAACTAATGTATGTTTTTAAATAATTAGAGCGAATATGTTTGTATTACAAGTTTTATAAAAGGCAATTTTATTTCATTTTATTAACATAAACGGCAAATCTGCCTATTACAAAATTTTTAAATACTAACATATTTGGCTTAATATTTTTTTGTTTTTTTAAAAACATATATTTCTTTTTACCCAAGATTTATAAAAGAAATTAAACCTAAAAATTATGCAAGATTCATAAAAAAAATTCAAGAATAAATGTAAAAAACAAATTAAATAATAAAATATTTTAAAGATATATAACAAGAAAGACATAAGTACTGTTTCATACAACTGTGAACAAAAAATTGTATATAATATGAAATGCATAAATAAATAAATATAATTACCATTCACCATTTTTGTTCCATAGGAACAATATTTATTTTGCCATATATGTTAATAAAATTAAAAAAATACGATTTCTACACAGCCCTAACCACGATATATGGTAGTACTTTTCAAGTGGAAGATCGATGTATTCCAAAATGACGACCCTCATTATTCTGGAGGTCCATAACTTCTCCACCCCTCTCATCTATTCTCTATTACGCGGTCTGATTGCGATTGAGGGAGCACTGCCTTCCCCGTCAGGGCCTCACGCATAAAGTTCCTGGCCGGGAAAGGACTGGGCAGATGCGAGATTGGCTGGATTTATCTCCTTGTCGACGTAAGGTAAGGTACTGCAGCATCTGATCAGGATCTCATGAGATGCAGGGAACAGCTTAGCATACAATGCAGGCGTGTCCATATATCCTTATTGAAATGTCCGTCGCGAAATGCATAACGAGAGAGGCCAACTTATGGAATCCGCGTAGGACGGCAATGAACAACAGTACTTAGTAATTACATATAAACATGCATTTTACGAATCAAATTTAATAATTCCTTTTCCGTCAAAGTGCTAGATTTTGAAATGAGCTACCTCTTCATATAAAAAAGGCACCTTCTCTAGCCACCTTCAAGAAACGCCTGAAACATTACTATATATCCTCAAAATCTTGAACTCCCAGTTTTTATTTTATATAGACATATTTTTATCCTTTTTCTTTTCTTGGTTTCTCTTTCTCACTCCTACTCACTATCTGATTCCACATTTCTCATCCTTTCATATGTATAATATAGAATCACTACAAAAAAGGCGCCTTAGATATGATTTAATTTTTCTTTTCAAAATTCTTAATAACATAGTTGATTCGCCGTATCTTTTACAAAATATTGGTTTCCGTTGTCCTCTTCGCGATATTAGATTAAATTCCCTTTTTTATGTACCAACTTGTAAAAACAATTATACCTCGAATTCATTCATTAGACGTACCTGTAGAAATTATAACGGACTCAGTATATGAAGACATTTTTAACTGCACGTTGCATTTGTACAGAAAATTTCTTCATGGGGTCGATTATTTAGGATAGTTGCTGAATGTACATCTTGAGTGGTTTATATGCTATGTATATGTGCCGCATGTTATGTATATGTTTGTGTATGTTTTATATGTGCGTTCATGAGTGTGCGTGGATGGCTCGGAGTGTACATTCGGTATTTTTATTTATTTTAATTTATTACCTCCATGGAAAACGCAAATGTCAACAATTATTCTTTTCGCACTTAAAATTCTTATTTATTTTTTATTTTTTGTCACAATATTTTTTATCATAATTGGAGACGAGGAACTAGAATACCAACCGTCCATGCGCTCTGTAGCTGCAAGACGTGATGGGATATTTTTTTTACTGTACAGCGCCTTTGAGGTGATTTTCACGAAAATAACGCTATTTAAATTATCCAAACATATTTATGTACACAATGTTCTTTTTAAAGTTAATATGTGCAAGCCTTATCTCCCAATTAAACAGCCGCTATTTTTAATTAAGCTGGTTTTTATTTAATCTTTGTATTTTTTTATATATATTTTAGTTTTTTAGTATACATTTTTGACCAACTTTTCTTTTGGCTAGTCTGGTTTTTTGGTTTGCTGGAAGATATTACTTTTAGCAATAAGTCTTTCAAAGTACTAATTCTTTGTACTTGATGTTTTAAATAAATAAAATAAATAATATGTATGCTTTATTTAACAAAGTTACCTCATAAATACAATATAACATTTAAAGCTGAAAATCATTTACCTGTTTTTTGCAACAATTGTTTTTACAGCGGTTATTTATTTATAATATATACGGCCTATGTCCATTACAATAGTTACATGACGAAACATGTATACATGAACCTGAACAAAAGAACATAAAAAATATAGCAAAGACAAACAAGAGGAATAAAATAATGGTATACAATATATTCATAAACACGATAAACATATAAAACTTCGAGCTAAACCATGCCAATGTTGTTCTTAGAAGATTTGATAAATAACAGATTTCGCCTTCTGATGGTTAGGAACATGAAAAGAAATGGCCACAAAGATGGGACATCGGTAGTAACAAGTTACAAACTTTGAGTTCTGTGATTTTCCGTTGTTTTGTGAGATATAATTAGGAACTATTTTTAGCTTGCAAGTACACTGCTTTGTTAGATTATTTTTGTTAGCAATTCAGTAATTCTTCCATAAGATGTCTTTTTGTCTTCTTTCTGTGAATTCAATCGTAATTTTTCTCCATTTAAAATCACCAATCTATGTATTGTGTCAAATTATCTATGGCTTAGGTCTAAAAGGGCCAATATCGTAAATCACAACATTACGGCAGAGTAACTTTACAGCTATTTTGTGCTGTAAAAATAATCTGTTTGAGGTGTTGTGAAAATATTTGCAATAAAAAAATACTACCATATATGCATGTATATATTTTTTTAAATATGTGTATTTTTTAATTGACATCAATCCTCTACAACAAGTTGGTTAGAAATATATGAAATCAAAACTGGCCTTTTTAGACCCAAGACATAGTTATATTGACACCTTTGGCATTGTTAATAAAAACCGTCTTTCTACCTATTTACATTCTTTCTACTAAATATTTTTAATTTTAGCAAGAAAATAAATATTTCTTAAAAAAATTATTTCAATGTCTGTTCCTCTTTTGTATCAGCTATACGAATATAATTTATGCGAATTAACTATCTACAACTCAACTTCGGTTTCGAGTTTTATAAAAAAATATATCAGTTTACCTATGTATGTCGCCATCGCATCCGCATTCAGTTTAAGTGATTCACCATTTTTTAAACGTCATTCAGAGATGCGATACTTTTTCCTCTGAAAATGTAAAAGCTGTATCCATTGATGTAAAATGTGAATACAAACAGGTTCCCCCCTGTCTGCCCCGTTCAGCCAAGTCTCCATTTTGTCTTCCAGTGGCGGGAAAGCTCCGCAGCCATTTGCAATTTGCATGCGTCAAGCATCCCGCGGCTCGCAAAAACATTATAAACAAGTCCCGAGACAGTTCGCTGCCGATTATACACGACCAGCGATTTGTTCATGCCATCCTTTGCGCGCCAAGCCGCCACTTCCCGCCATGGTGGCTCGTTGCTTGTTGTTAGCCGGCCATGGCGGACGGCGGACCAGAGACCAGCGACTGAGACAGCGTGACACCTCCGTAATATTATGTACATAATATCCCGGGTTATCTGGAACGTAGAGGCCAGTAGGCTTTGAAGATAATCATGAATAGAAAGACCTTCGCCAAACTTCTTGTCTCCTGGAAATAATTAATTTCATTTTAATGCGTTTTGTACTTACCGATAAGTTTTCTCAAGAATAATTCTATTGTATTTAAGAATAAATTATTTCTCTGTTTTAGGATAAACATATGTATTTTGTTATTTTTGTTTGTTTCTGATTGGCGTTTGCTCTGTATGCAGGCAAATAAAGAATACAGTTCTGTGAGTGAAATAAAACCAGAACCCTGGATGATTGTTTTAGACTCGATGGCTGCTCTCAAGTAAAAATCTCGTATAAGAAAATCAATTGGATATAAATCCGCCTATTTGTGTAGTGGTTGGAGCGTCCGCCTACCATTATTGAGGTGCTGGGTTCGATTACGGGCAGAGTGAACATAAAATATTGATTTAAAAGTTTTTAAAACTGCAACATTTTATTGTCCCCGGAGTGTGGCGTGTTAAGTGACAGAGTGAAATACGCTGCATTTGGTTTATCCAATGCAGCGCCCTATGCATCAATGAGTGTGGAAAGGTAAATGATCCTGTTTATTATTAATTGTTGATGGAATTCTTTCTTTTTTGCAATTTATAGATAAAAAAAAATATATTGTCCATCCCATTCATTCTATATAATTTCTAATTTACCCTTTAAAATCAACACCTCCCCTGTAAAAAGTTAGAATTCATAGAAAGTAGTACGCGAAGAGCAGAAGTGTGGCTTTTTGCGTGAGGTGCGTTCCCAAAATAAATCAGACAAGAACTGAAAAATTTGTTCCGCGCCAAGCGGGGGACGAGGCGGCGCGTTCGAATGCAAAAACCGCTTCATTTCCTCACAATGCGGCCTTTAAATCTCTCGCTCGCCGTATAAAAACGTCTTGTAGCTACAAGAGTTCTCACGTAACATATAAATACCAATTATACCCATCTCTGGAGCATCCTGACGGGACCTACATCGGGGGAAGGAAACAGGAACTTTGTTGAACGGGGCAGGAAACATTTACTCGTGTGATTCACGAAATATATCACCCGTGGTTTAAAATAGTTAAACAGAAAATGGTTGAACAATGTTTTTTTTAGTATTTCCAAATGTTTGCGGACTGGTTGGATTTCCTCACTATGAAGTTATTTAGATTTACGTTTGTTACAACAGAGAGGGAAAACATTTTTGAGAAGGGAATATGGAAGTCAATGCATTTACAGGACTTATGACTGCCACTTTACACACTGTGTAACATTCACCATTCTGCCTATGTTTTAACATCCTTATAAACTCTTCCATCTGTTGACTTTTGTGAAGTAAAAGAGATTAAACCATTATCATGTGGGGGAGATTCATCCGGCTGAACCAAATCACCTACTAGGCAACGCCTGAAAACAGTTGTCTAATTTTTATACTTCTTCTTTTACCAGTTAATTAATTCAACAATGTCTTGAGTATGTTTAAATGTTTGCATTCTGGCCGGATTTCTTCCTTGGGGAGTTATTTAGATGTAAATTTGTTGCAACAGAGCGGGAAAACATTTTTGAGAAGGAAATATCCATGTTCAGGATATTATTTCCTTCCGAAAGGAATAAACATATATTTTTTAAACAATGATTAGATTGTATATTTAAGTACGCAATAAAAACATTATTTAGACGTTTTCACGGCTTTCATTTTCCCACAGAGTTTTATGAAAATGCCGGTAAAAGAGTTTGGCCATGAGAGGCCCTTTTTTCTGGTTCTTCCGTTTTTTGACTCTACAATAGTGATTTTTTGTTTAGTGTCTCCATTTCCCAACTCTTTTGAAACTGGCTTAGCCAGAGCCGAGATCATAGCTCAGATAACGAGGAACATAATGCCATATTAGATGCAGTTTAGCTGCTGACTGGGAACTAAGTGCTCTCTATATCGCCTGATCGGAGTTTCGACACAACCCTCGGACGTCATTTTCGCTATAAACACATTCTCCGCTGGGAAATCAAGCCTCGGCGTCATGAAAATTAAATGTAATGAATTCAAGTCTTGTAAGACTTTGATTGATTTTATATCGACAGATAAACATAGCTAAATTAAATAATTATTACCCCAGGTTTCACAAAATATCAATATTTTTATATAACCTTTTACATGAGTCTAACTTTCAATCAATAAAGATAAATCTTTGCAAAGAAAAATAGCAAAAATGTATTAATTTTGTTCTTAGTGTAGTAAAAATCATTTATATTCGAGGAAATTAACCAATCGAAGATCTAGAAAGGATCTTGCTTTAAACGTGTCATGTGCAAGGCTAAGGTATTTGGAAAAATTCGTTATTGTTTAACTTGGAAATGGAATGTTTGATCACTGATTTTGGTTTATTACCTTTATGAGTTCAATCACCATTGTTGCAAAGTCCAAGAATAATGGCGCTTGATAACTACTTATAACGACAATGTGAATATCTGTTAAGGATATTCCATCTTTCCTGCATTCTCCTTCAAGATTATGTCGTTGTAAATTAAAAAATGTGCACTGAAATAACGATTGTTCAGTACTCTGTAAAGAAATATCATCGCATGGACAATAGTCATCTATTTATATTACTAGGACACCTGTTCGATCCATAAATTATTACAGTACTTTCCTGATTATTTATGATAAGAAACTGAGATGTCTTTTGGAGACGAGATGAGCACAAGTTGTAAAAGAGGTATATAAATATATTACTTAGGTTATCGAATTAATTTTACTGTAACATAATTGAATAGTTGCTTACGTTATTAGTTAGTTGTGTGATGAAGAACTTTATTCTCAAACAATACAACTCCCTCTCGGTAAATAACACATTTTCTCCGATAAATGCAATCTGCGCTGGCTATAAATTGTCATTTATCTCGTCTGTTGTTGCTTTTTGTCCCTCCGTTGGTTTTTATTTCTCCGATTTGTATCTCGAAGTCAGAAATCCTTTGTTGATCATTGCATGCACAGAGACAATAAACACTCGTGTTCTTGATTTATTTTAAATTTACCCCGCGAATTGTGAAATCTTTTGAAGTAATGGCTTCGCTGAGTTTAATGGCGATGCAATACCCGTATTGGCTGCACGTCAGCAACTCTGATCTCATTTAGAAATGGATATAAAAACCTGCCTACGCCTACTGGGTAAACAGTACCCCGACTTTATCGGAGGAAGGTTCCTACTCAAAATACAAAAAAAACACACATTATAATATAATAATAATAATATAACACTCGATTCAACAAAAACGAGTAAATAGCATTAAGGTTATCAAAAAGTTTGTGTTCTAACAAATCCAATATTTTATTAACTTCATCGAAAACATAAACTCCGCTAACTGAAGTATAAAAATACAAATAAAGTTAAAATATTACAACAGAGATGAAGAACAATTAAAAGAAGGTAATATAAAAGTTTAGGCAACTACGGGGCTTATGACCTGTCATTGGCTGGTTTAAGTGGCCACTTTACACACTGAGTAACATTCACCATTTTGTCCATATTTAAACATCTATATTGCTTTAACTCTTTCATCAGTTGATGTTTTATGATTCAACTCCCTAGGGATCTGTAAATATGAACATATTACAACATTGATGGAGTGGCCACTTAAACCAGCCAATGACAGGTAAAAAGCCCTGTAGATGCCTAAATTTCTATATTACCTTCTTTTAATTGTTCTTCATCTCTGTTGTAATATGTTAATATTAACAGCTCCCCAGGGAGTTGAATCTAGTCCTTGTCAAACACAAAATATTGTAGAAATAAAGTATTTTTTTCAAAATTAAAAACTTTGTATCAAAAACGGAAAAAATGTAATGTATGAAGCCTGTGTAAAAACTAAAATATGTTATATGTAACTACTATGGGGAACAACAGGAAATCAAAATGACATAAACAGACTACAAAGATGGAAAAATAAAATTTTAAAGTTAGTATATGAACTCCCTTATCTAACAGCAACGAAATAACTCTTTAAACAAACTAAACAATTATATGTAACTGAACTCTTTTAACTCGAATCCATAAAATTTATTCATAAATTAGCCACTAATGTAATTGTAGACGAAGAACTAAAACTTGAAAAAACTTGTAATAAACATGGACACACTACGAGAATATCAGAACAATATCATATACAACCTTCTAAAACGAGACAAGGACAATCGAGACTAATAAACCAGGGACTGAAATTATACAATAAACTTCCAAACAAAACTAAAAAATGACTCATACAACCTTTACGAAAAATGTGAAAAATAAAATAATTTAGAGTAGAATGTGAATTTTAAAAAGCAAAAATATTTTGTGTTTATTGCAACCGTTGAAACGTAATATTGGACGAAAATTTAAATAGGGTTTTTATTCAAATTAAGATATTTTCAAAAAACGAAATAAAAGTATGTATTCAAATAAGGTAAATAAAGGAGAAAAGAGGTTACCTATATAGAAAGTAAGTAATCTACAAATTTATGTTTCGTGAAATGTTTAATGCAAATAATTGGTTTAATTGACGCATGTAGCCGTAAGCTAATCAGACATGCATACGTTTATTTCAAAACGCGACTTTGTCTCCAATAACTCGAATTTAATTGCATAATTTGGGTTTTGCGGAGGGCGGGCGAGATCGCACCGCAAGATGGCGCTGTATCGAGGATCGCGCATGTCGCGCATAGCGAGGCGCGTGTACTACGCACTTTATGTTGGCGGGAAAATATATGGCGAGATTTTATTTCTGCTCCGGTAACACCATCGGGGAACGCGTTCGTAATTTAAAACGAATCGTTCTTGTGGCGTTTATGAGTGGGAAGAATGTTCGGTATTTATTGCCGTATTTCCCGTGGCTTACTTCTTCTCGACTGAACGCACAACGCATACACCAATGAATCCGAACAGCGGTCATTTTGTCAAAAAAATAAAAATACAAAAAAAAACTTCTTATCGTGTGCTGCACCAATCATGTATGCTTATAGATGACATTCTAATTCGTGGATAAGGAGGTCTTTTCACCTTTTTTAAACAAAAAATTATGATGGTAAAGGCATTAATATTTTTTTCGTGCGACGTCCGATAAATTTTCTACAGAGGTTTAAACTATGTCTAGTCTTACGCTTCAGGTACCAGCGCAGGGACTATGAAATATTTTAAACACCCTTTTAAATAAATATTTCACATCAACATGTCGGGAATTCAACCCGAGGCCTCTCGCATGGTAGGCAAACGCGCTGACCATCACACCACGAGGCCGACATATAACTATAAAAAATATACAAATACATAAATTAATTCGTAAACACAAATCTAATTTATTGCGTAAGTCGATCGTAAGATAAATTTTATAGGTACGTTTTACACAATTTCGTTATGTACATAAAAAATAACACCGCCAGCTCTTAAATAAACAAATCTAATCGGGTTGTTGCGGACTCACGGATCAGAGGTTCGAGGTTCGAAATGCACTCTACCCCAACTTGATTTCCATTTTCGAATAGTTGATTTAAAAGTTTGTCTGAGTGTTTTGTTCAGTTTTGTCTGGTAGTTTATTGTATAATTTCAGTGCCTGATTTATTAGTCTCGATTGTTCTTGTCTTGTTTTGGAATGTTGTATGTGGTATAAGTATTTGGGTATTTTTATTGATCATAATTTTAAATGGGATCGTCATATATTTAAACTTTGTGATCGATTGCGGACTCTTGTGAGTACTTTCTATAAGTTATCTTTTATTTTGCCTAAAATCACTCTTAAAATTATTTATTTTTCTTTAGTAGAATCAATAATAAGATATGGTATAAAGTCGTGGGGACATTCGACTAAAACTAATATTAAAATGATCCAGGGTCTACAGTATTCTATAGTAAAGCGAATTGTACCTGCAGAGATTTACGAACAAAGAAGTAATAATGATCTCCTGTACAAAACAATCAAAACTCTGCCTGTTCGAGGATTACTGTGGCTTTGCATCATTTTGGAACAATTTCATAGTAATACATTCAAGTTTCCTCTCAAACATAACCATAATACACGCTTCACGTCTAATAATGGCTTGGTAGTACCAAAAGTATGCAATAAATATGGAAATAGAACTCTCAAATATTTAGTACCTAGAATTTTTAATTTATTACCAAAAGAACTTAAATTTAACTCACATTGTAACAAGAGCAAAATAAGAGAGTGGCTACTCGATCAAGAGTTTATATATGAATAGTAGCTTAGGTATAAATATTTTATTTTTTCATGTATTTTCTTGTATTTAAAAAATAAATTTATATATTATTATTTGTATAAACATGTTTATTCTGATCTTTCCGGCTGTCAATTTTTATATGTAATTCATTGTTTTTATAAATGTAAATAATATTATTAAGTCAGTATAAATATAATCTTCACCAACAAGCTACAAAAAGTGGCTTGGTGGGATTTTAGTTTTAGTAAAAATATAACAAGTGAAATTTTTTTAAATTGTAAAAATGTATAATTATGCTATTAAATCAAATAAAATAAAAAAAAAATAAAAAAAAATGGTATTGTTCTAATATTATTGTATTATGTCCATGCTTGTTAAAATGTTTTTCAAGTTTTAGTTCTTAATCTACAATGATATCGGTGGCTAACCTATGAATAACTTTTAAAGATTCGAGTTGGAAAAGTTCATTCACATGTCATTGTTTAGTTTTTTTTAAATTTCTTTAGTTGGTGTTAGATAAGGGAGGTCATACGTTAGGTTTAATTTAACGTGAGTCTTGTATATTTTAAATATCAATGTATATGTTCCATATCAAATAGAACTTAATATTCTGTGCATATTGTATTTTAGAACATTACGTACCTAGCTGCTTTAAACCTTTAACTGCATTTTTTTAGCTTATTTAAAATATATATATAAATTATTATAATTTTTTTAAAACCAACTTAACTTCTAAACACAGTTCTATATTTTATTACTTTATATTGTATTTTTTAAAATTTATGTTGTTAATACACTCGTCTTTTTATTTTATACCAACTATACTTCTTAACACTGTTCCTATCTTTTATTTCATTATATTGTTTTTTTTTTTTTTTTTTTATTATTTTGTTTATATACTCATCTTCGTTTTTTTATACCAACTTTACTTCTAAACACTGTTCTATCTTTTGTTTATTTATTTATTTTATTTTATTAGGTAATTCAACAAAGATACATACTAGAAACATACAATTTGAAAGCATTCGTCGATACAATTTTACACGCATATATATCTTCAATCATAGAATTACACAAAATAGATTTATATATTCAGTTATAATACATATATTTTTTTTATACGGGATACAATGCAATAAAAAAATAAGTTGTACATGTATACTTATTGAATAAGATTTATTATTTATTTATTTATTTAGTTGCTTTATATTGTATTTTTTCAATTTAATGTTGTTTATATACTCATATTTTATATGAATTTCATGTATGTGAAAGCCTTATGGTCGTGAAAAATTAATAAAATAAAAAATAAATAAAAAAAAAAACATTAAAAAAAATATACTAGCTTCAATATTTTATTTTGATGTCGTTGTAGTCTGTTTACGTCATTTTAACAGAAAACCGTTCCCCATAGTTGTTGCATATAACATATTTGAAAAATGTACAATAACGTGTATATTTATTACACGTCAGTGTGCATCTCCATATATGTTATTTATTATTATTATGGTTGGATCGTTGTTTTAGTAGCATTTACACACGTTAGTTAAATATGCAAAGTACGCACAGCAGGTAAACAAGTTAGGTTTATGACTAATGAGGTAATGAGCTACCGTTTCGGGCGCCGAGTTCCGAATATTATTAGTGTTTCGTCTTCTAATTAGCCGCAGCGTCAGTCGGGACAAATCTTATAACCCGGAGATAGTAACCGCTTCCACCTGCCCCCGAGATAGCAACAGATACGGCGGTATCAAATATTGAATAAATATTTTTAATGACCATCTCGGGGCCATTATCGGAGCTCGCTCACTCCATTAGGGATATTGCATTATCTCCGTTCGGACACATTCTGATAGACTACCGTCTTAATGTTCCCACATGAACCGGCTCGCTTATCACTGCTGGCGAGATTGCCCCTTTTAGTGCGGGTACGCTGACTGATAACGGAACTCATAATTGACTTCATTATTCATTAATTATTTTTGTTCATCAATAATAATGTGAAGAGGCGATCCGGGAGATAAAGCTCCATAGATCTGACCGTCCGTCTACCCCAGTACCTGCTCGGACCTTGGAAGACATTCCAATCATCGTAATATCTCAGTAATCGAATATATAGAATTGCCAATTCGTGTTAATGGATGAATATCAATCACGTATAAATTAAGGTTCCCGCTGCTATCAAATATCATCTCACCACATTCGATGAATAATACGATTCGATTATTTCAAGAGATTCGTTACAACAAACATTTCTACTAAAACCCAACAGTTCTAACAATCATAATGAGTATTAACAAATTACAACAGAGATGGAGAATACCTTAAATAAGGGAATATGGAAGTCTAGGCATTTACGGGGCTTGTGACCTGTCATTCGATGGTTTAAGTGGCCACTTTACACACTGTGTAACATTCACCATTTTGCCTATGTTTGAACATCCATATTTCTTCAATTCTTTCATTTGTTGATTTTAGTGAAGTTAAAGAGCTGAAACCTTTATTGTTGTGCAGAGATTATCTGACTGAATTATTTCACACACTAGACAACGCCTGAAAACAATTTTCCAACTTTTAAACTTATTCTTGGACCAGTTGGTTTCATTACAATATTTGAGTTTGTTCAAATGTCCACATGAGTATGTTTTGTGGTTTTTTATATGTTAGTAGACTATTAAACTATGCCAATTATAACTATGTGTTATCAGCTCTATGATTTTTTGAGGCTTCGTTTTTCTGAAATTAATCTTCCACAACTCTCTTACCATTGTTTGATTCGTGTGAACTCACTACGTCATTCAAAGTAGTTCGTTTAAACACGGGCAGAATGGTGAATGTTACACAGTGTGTAAAGTAGCCACTTAAACCAGCCAATGACAGGTCATAAGATCTGTAAATGTCTAGTCTTCCATATTCCCTTCTCAATTTTTTTCCGTCTGCTGCAGCAAATTTAGATCTAAATTACTCTCTAGGGAGGAAATCCAGCCTGTCTGCAAACAATTTGACATACTCGAGACATTGCATATTTTTTGCTTATCATATCTACGTGATATTTAATTTCAACAATGTGGGTGATTTAAAACGATGTTCGATATCAAACTCCAAAACACGCTTCACAATCAATACACCTCAATTAGTGCAAACTTTCAATGTTGCGTATCTTCCTACTGCTCTCGCCTCCCGAGCCAATATAACCTAATCACCCCATCAGCCTATCGGCAGTTATTATTTAGTAGACGATCGGCGACCGGTTTCGCCGCTACCGACGTCCGGCGTTATCGGGCCGACTACCCATTTAAGTAACTCATTAGAGCCAGACCAGCGCCACTGATTACACTGGGACAGCCGACAACGAGATACTCCGACCTTTTTCACAATTAAAATGCGAAACCGAAAATGTCGTCATAATTTTTTTCATCATTACGGCCATTTTTACCGGATTTTATTTCGCAAACATTATTAATTTATTGCATCAAAATAACTATTCATACATTTTTTTTAAGAATCTACTTTTTAAGCACCTAACAGTAGTATCTACACGCATTTTGTTCAATTTTACATGAGTGCATTTTTATATACATAGTTGTAAAATATTTCTTGACCTCACTAGAACGTAGAACCACGTTTCAAGTGAGGCAAGAAATTCAACAGCAAAACAATCATTACTTGGTTCGTTTTGTGTCATAAGTCCGCCTGGTAGTGTAGTGGATACCGCGTTTGATTACCTTGCTCGGAACTATATTCCATTCCTGACAGAAAGGACGTGAAACATTTTATTTATTCATTATATAAATTGATTGCATAATTATTTACTTTTTTCATAAATACGAGAGTTAGTAGATACTCCAACCTGAGTATGCAAAAAAAAATAAAAATACAACCTTCGGTCAAAGAGGATTGGCCTACTACTCGGTTAAAGTGTACAATCTACTTCCATTATCCATGAGAACAATTAGTAAGTACTCACAATATAAATTTGCTATCAAGATATGGATAGTGGAGGTGGGCTGCACACGGATCGATGAGTGGATCAAGCCAAATAGGTAAAATGTGTATACTGTTTTTGGTCTATATAATTATGTTTTTTATGATTATTTTAGTTTTTTTTTTTTATTATGTTTATGATAATAAGGTTAATTGGATAAATTACGTTTTATTTCTTGTTATTATTATGTAACTTTGCAAGTAATGTTTTTATCTTAATAAATACTTGTTTAAAATAGCTAATTTAATGTTAAAAACGTTTTATAATTATATTAGCAGCATATTAGCCGTAAGCTATCTCCTGTCTCTGTCCTGCTCAGTTAGTCGGGCGTATAGTGAAACGATAAACAAAGGTGACGCGTATGCGGCAGGGTGTGACACACTGAATAGAACTTACAGTTAACCGATGTAAACAGTACTTACTTTTTATTGTACTACTTGTTTTGCTTGTCAAAGTCGACGTGATATGACTTGACGATACTTGCTCCCCCTCCGCTGGTCATTCCTTTCCTTTGGGGACGACTTTTTAGCTCGGATTTGTATGGAGTGTTATCTTTATATACTATATCTCAATGACGAAAATAGGGCATTGTATTTACAATTAAATTTACTATGTACTTTGTACATCTTTTAAATGATAAAAATAACCATAAAAACCAATATAAATACAAAATATACAAAACACAAAACATTTACCAAAATAAAAAAATAAACCTGTATTCAATGTTGTGCATAGCTAAAATCTATATAAATAAAAACAAAGGCTATTGTTTATTTTTATCATAGCTATTATTCTTAATTTTTAACCTTTGCCTAGCGCAAGAGCCACACGTAAAAATACAAAACTTTGTTTTTACGAATATATCTCCACGTATATAATATGCATAATGTATTTAAATGAATATGCGAAAAGCCAGTAAAATGGTTCTGTGATAAATGAGCCCCTGATTAGCCGTCAGACTTTGGTGAAATATTTTCTCTAGATCCTAAATTACTCCCGGTCACAATAAATCATGCAAATTCTTTTTGGATTAAATCTTGACAAATTTAAATGTATTTAAATATTAAAAATTGGCCATAATACCCCTTATTTATAAATCAGCTAGTGAAATAGAAAGCACTTGAAACTACACTATTATTATGTTAATTATATTTAGGATTTTTTCCGTATAGAAGAGAACTAGATTGAACCCTTGAAGAAGTTATTAAGATTAACGTATTATCAAAAATATAGATTACAATTTAGAGAAGGAAATATATGTCTTGGCATTTACATGGCTTATGACCTGCCATTGACTAGTGTGTGTGTGAAATAATTCAGTCAGATGATCAGCATCAATAAAGGTTTTAGCCCTTTAACTTCTCAAAAATCAACAGATGAAGAAATTTAAGAAATAAGCATTTTCAAATATAGTCAATATGCTAAATGTTACA
This sequence comes from Micrasema longulum, assembly GCF_059751315.1. NCBI lineage: Eukaryota > Metazoa > Arthropoda > Insecta > Trichoptera > Brachycentridae > Micrasema > Micrasema longulum. The sequence continues at coordinate 747,961 of NW_028277537.1, read as the reverse complement.
CGGTGTGCAAAGTTACTACTAAAATCTGCCAATGGCAGGTCGTAAATCCTATAAATGCCCAGTTTTCTATATTCCCTTCCCTAGAATGTTCTCCATTTCTGTTTTATTACGAAAATATAGTCATTAGTTGGTTAAAGTGGCTTTTTTAATGCCTTTTCACCGCTCTAATTTTCTTGCCTTCTCTTTCACAGTAGTAGATGCATGGTTGTGGAATAATCTACCCACTAATGTCAGAGACGCCCCTTCTTTATTTACATTCAAATCAAGATTAAAATGTATAATATTAAAATTGTTCCTTTCTTCTTCTTTCCTTCCCATCTCCTCTCCTCTCTTCGTGGATAGTGTAACTTTAAAAAAAAAAAAAATTTTGTTCTTTTGATTTTGTATATAATTATAAGATAAAGTATAATTCCTTAGAATATGTCCATGTACTTGTAATTTTCTCAAACTGAACAGTTTGGGTAGGCAGGAAATTTCTTTCAGGCAATTTGCCCGTCCTTATGTGTATATAAATTGTACATGTATAAAAAGTGTAAAAATAAATAATAAATAAATAAACTTTACACACTGTGTAACATTCACAATTTTCTGCCTATGTTTTAAAACCTACATTTCTTTCATTCTTCCATCAGTTGAGTAGAAACACTTGAAATGCCTTGTTATTTGGTAGAACATAAATAACAAAGTCTAAACTAACTAAAACTACATCATCACGTCCCTATCCGCACCCAGTGGTGTATAGAGTACTAAATTGCTACTCCAATAGCAGTGTTCGAAACACAATTTGTAATCTGTGTTTATTATAACGCCAATTTCAGAAATCTAACCCGGGACATCGGGTGTGTTGAGCAAACGCGCTAACCAGTGCACCACGAAGTCGACCAATCTTCACTAGCCATCGCGAAAACACTCGGAGGGTTCTGGTTCTATACCGCAAACATAACAGTTTTCTTCTCTCCGCCCGGACATTGGAAAAACAGTACATAATATACAAAAATAATTAAAATTTTAAGGTCGGTCACTCAAAGTGGCTTATGTTACCGTTAAGATCACGTCATAGTATTTTAATAAATTTAAATATCTATCTAGATTTATGGCCGACAACTGCCACGCCGGGCGGGGTGGGGGTGACGATTGGGAGGTGTGGGGGTTGCCCTTCTGGTATGATTGATGGTAAGGAAGTTCCGTTTCCAGATGTGACTAATTTAATTGAAATACGAAAGTAATCGAGATTGAGATTAAAATAATTAGCAGCACCTGTAATAATAGTCCCGCTTTTAAAATTCTAAATAATATTTAACGAAAACTGAAACGGTGTTTTTAATAATATGTAAAAGTTCTTAGAATTATTTCAAGTACAATGTAGTAAGTAATTAGCTGCGGCTGGTTGTAAAGTTAGGTTTTATTTTATTGGGAAATAATGAAGCTTGAAACAGAAAAATAAACTATTTGTATTTAAGTGGTTATTTATAAATAATTTTACTTCCCCTAAATGAAATGTTTGACCACAATGTAAATGTTTTAAATATTTATTATGTAATACAGTTTATTTTTTATTTAATCATACATTTTAAGAAAAAACGCGGTGTGACCTTTCTTCATACAAACTTTGTCCCGTATTATGACACTAGAGCATTTATTTTTAACAGACTATTGATATTTACCATTGGCGTGTCTTAGTCTTAAAGATTAAAACCCATAAAAGCGTCTAGTTTTATCTGCCGTCTTTGGACGTACCGTATACAAATATGATTGTTTTAAATGAAAATCGGCAAAGATACCGATTGCCGACACAAAAATATTCATTCTGATCGTTTTTTTTAAAAAAAAACAACAACATCGGTTCAGTTTTGTCGTGCAGATAAACAGAAAAATTTTGTTAAAATACCTATTCATCAAATTTCTCTGCCACGCATTTCCTCTTAATATAGAAAAGTTTCCGTAAATAAGCATCACAAAGCCAATAAAATGCTTCAACAGAGTGAAGTACCTTTAATATAATTTTCAATTTATTTATTTATTCAAACAAAGATACATATTAACAAAATTATTTCTAACTCCATGAGGCCAAGAGCCCTGTGTTGAGTTGAGATCCCACATAATAGAAAGTGAAAGCGTGCATATTATTATAGAATACCAAAAATAAAAATAACTACATTAACAAAAATTTAATCTACATCTGGACAACCCAATTAATAGTATATAAATTTATGCAATGTCTCGCAGCAGTCTCCTGCAATAGTCTCTTCCCTTAGACAAAATCCAAATTTGTACACGTATCTTAAAAATTGCCTTTGTTTTGAAGAACGTAAAATGTTCATCCAGGACATTGAACACTCTTATGATCGTAAAACAATGATGGATGCGCAAAAAACACAACTCGTTTCATATATTTTTTTTGCCGATGTAGTAATAAATTAAAACAAAACAAAATTACATAGAGCAAAAATATAATCGGAGATTTTGAAAGACCCCACGGCAAGAACATATCAAACATTTTTGACAATTCTGAATAGATTTTTAAACTAATTAAAATGAACATAAATATGTTTTATCAAATGAAAACAAATTCGGTGCTTGAAAATAGCAAAAAACGTGTCAATATGATTTAAAATCGAATCAGTTTCGTATGAAAAGAATATGTAAATATCTTCCATTTTTAACCCTTAAAGATGTTTTGTCCATTTTAGGTGACAACTATAACATCTATGATAATTATTAACACCAACTAGATGTACAATTGTGGCTAAACTGATAAAGAAGAACGATATTTTAGCTACTTTTTCGCTCACATACGAAACATGATGATATAGCGTGGCCCGTGACTGTCAATTCGAATATTGACAAGCTAAAACTTGACGCCGGCTCGAGTAATATGGTAATTAAAACAATGGGGAATAATGAAATACATAGTTGTAATCTACATTATTTACGGATAAAAATGAGTTTGTTTTACATATTTGTAGTTAAGTTCACCTGTTTTAAGGTTTTTCTTGAAATTTTAATGTCTAAGTAATTTTTATGTGACACTGCCGATTTCTGGCAATAAACAAACCTTTTTATTTGTCCCAAAAAACGGACATTGCCAAAAATACATTTAGGAAGTATATAGCTGTTTATATACACACTTATAAGATATTATTAAATTTAAATAATAAAAAATATATATGTATGTGGCAACGTCTGTTTAAACGGCTTAACGAAAAAAAATCCTATCCTATATTTAAAAAAAATCTTGAAATGCACTACAAGCTTAATTGATCATTAAAAACAAAAATATGCAACTCTGTACATTAGTGAATAAAACACGGGTGTCCACTTTTTGCCGATTTGAAATTAAAAATGCAGAAATTATCACAATAAATTATTTTATACCTAAATAACACACCAAAGTCCACTTTCGTCATAAAAATGTTTTTTTAAGTTGAAATAAAAATCTGATATCCACTTTGATTTTAATGCAAAAAACATCAGTAACCAAATGTGCAATTTAATTACCTATATTAAAATACATATTTTTAATTATTAATATTTAAAGCATTAACTTTGTGGTCAAACATTGTACTAAATGTTATTAAATATTTGAATATAACCACTTACCGACTTTTTTTCTTTGTTTTTACATTGAAAGTTCTTTATAGACTGAAATTATCTCATTTGGTTCAAAAATTATCATGCTTTGAAAATCACACTATCACAAAATCTTGTGTCCTGAAAATTTTGTTCAATATTACTCCGGTGGTTGATCATTTAAGGTTCAATTTACTATGTCATTGGTTGCCGTGATATTCTTGCCGAGAGGTCTTCTTCTATATAATTATACTATTCCAAAATTACACAAAGATTGTGATTATTAAAATTAATGTATTTATTTGATTGCGCAATTAAAATTTAATAATAAATTATATCTATCTTAATGGAAAAAAAAAAATTCCTAAATAACTCATCGCTTACCCACTCGTTGAAATATAGGTACCCGCTGAATTTCAGGCTTGGGAAAAATTAAGCACTTTCGATATTTGCTAAGTTTCCTTGTGTATTTTGTATTATTTAATTATATACCGCAATAATAAATTATATCCGCACCTGGTGGTGCACCGGGCACTGCGTGTTTTTAGGGTGAGCCCATTTGCATTTATAGTCACGGGTTGTTTAATGGACTATAATAATAATTTTAAGTATTCATTTTTTATATTTGAATCACTAGTTTTGTGGAACATTATAATCAAATATAGAACAGTGAAATAACTTTTTTTAAATAATCACTCGTTTAACTTTGCAGATGGTATTATAATTTAGGACCTTAACAAAAAAGGAAGTACTTACACTCAATAACTAAGAAATATTATAAATTAGATAGGCTGTAAATAACAATTTAAATATTATTAATAATTAAATCAATTTTAGCAACAGTCCTCCATATACCACAAATAAACCCCCAGTTTCTACCCCCTCTCTTCTCCCTTCAGCCACACCCACTCAACCTTTACTGTGTAAATTTTATGTGATGTTAGTTTGTAATTAACCCAGAAGAAGGCTTAAATTATTAAAAATTAAGTGGTGCATGTAAAAAATCATAGTTATTTCATTGTAATATTTTGTAGAATTCCAAGCTCTAACTGGTTTTTTTCCTTTTATTTTTAGGTAGTTGAAAATAGTTTTAATTTAATGTTTTTGTAAAACGTAAAAATCTCTTTATTAACAAAATCACACAAACACCCTCAAACGTAATCGTTTAGTGTATAAAATGATTTAAAAATCTAGTAAGCATCATAAAAAATTTTTTTTTTTAATATTTCAAAAACATGTTTTTAAAATAAACTTAACGACTATTCCATTAGGTATTTAAAATAAGTCGATGTTCCTTTTACGGAGTTGAAGCTGTTGAGAATATGGAAGTCTAGGCGTTAATAGAGCTTATGATCTAACGTCGAGTGGGTTAGGAGATCACTTTTCAAACCGTCTAATATTCACCATGCCTATGGGCAGTTGACTTCCATATTATGGCATCTTTCGATTCTTTATGTTCTGTTTGATTTGACTATTATATTCTCTTCGTGTAAGCACACTATATAGAATGAAAATATGAAGAAAACTAGCGACATCTATTGTCAGAAAGAAATCATATCAAATATTGAAATCAACCAAGCAGGAAAGAGTCCGTTATTTGTTTACAAAATTTAGGCGTATCCAAAATACTTTTAATTCTATTTTTTTCATATTTGTGTTAATAATTTTGCTAAAGTAAAGATTTAATTGTAATTCTCTATTTCTTAAAAAAACACTTAATGTTTTTAATTAACCACTAAACGCTTTCGCCTAAACACACATCTTCGTGAATGGTTCTAAATGCACTTGGAAATTTAACATTATTAAATTTTTGAAAATTTATTTATTTCAAATTACACTTGTTTACAAACTCAAAAAGATTTTGTGCCTTTTTAGGCTGTGTCCGAGTTAAGCCATAATAATTAACGAGAAAAAACATATTTATTGTAACTTACAATATGTAATACTTATGTTTTATATAAAGAATAGCAATCTAAAATAATAAAAACAATTAAATATAAATTAAATGTATTTGTTGTTAGAAATATACAAAATTATAAAAACATTGAAATTAATGGAAAATTATACAAAATTGTTATTGTAATAATAGTTGAAACATGTTCTATAATCAACGTTTGTCTTTTTTGGGTGATCCCGTATAAGACGGATTTGCTTTGACGTTTTAGGCGTTTTAAGTTTGAAGCTACCATTACAGGAGCCATCTTCAGGGTAAACTATGTGTTTTGTAGAAAAAATATATGTTTATGTACTAAGCAGCCATTGAGTCGAATACATTGGTCTAGTTTACTAGTTCTATTTCACCCACAAAACTGTATTCTCAATACCTCCCGAACATGGATGGAGTTTTGACTAGATACAATTACATACCTAATTATTTTGATGTGAATATTACGTATTGTTTGGATCGTACGGTGACACGCGATGGACAATGTTTAGGTGGGCCCTGAAAATGTAACGCACATGAGCAATACGAGCGTAGCTAATATTGTGTATTTATCGTAGCGACAGAAAAATGGCGGCTTATCAGCAGCGTCGGTACACCATTTTTGGCATTAGCATAACGACAATAATTAACATTTCCCGATAAAGTCTCCGTTTATTACCGCCGAGTCGTGCCGCGGCGCGCCGAGGCGTGGCGCTGCGTGCCGCCACGGCGTGGACGCGCACTCGTGTTCGTGGAACGAACAAAGGTAAACATCGCGAATGTGACAAGTTAGGGAAACACATTTTTTAAAATGAAAACTTATTTATAAAACATTTATATTAACCCGCGGTAGTGTTATAAAGTATATTATGCGGAAATCAAAACATTTATGGATGATGGACTCAAAATTAAGAGTAGTATCCAAACTCCTGTGTATTTAAAGAATACCACCAAGGCCCAGGTACATTGATATTAAATACATTGATAGAGGAGATATGCGTACACAGGTAGGTGTTCTAAAAATATTGTTAGGATTTATAAAGCGCGTACATTCGAATATTTTCTACGATAATTTAAAAAAAATATGTATTTAGTAGTTTTTTTTTTCATATTTATAATTTTAAATAATAAAATACCACTACATTCACAGTATACATAGACGGAACCCGCATGTAGCTTAATCACAAATAACTATCGACGTGCTTAAAAATATGCCAAGCATTTGAGCGATCACAATGAACATGCTTAAGTTATCGCAGTCATAAGTAAACGCATGTGTAATCTCTAAGTTAACGCTCGTGTCAATTTGTTTTTTGTTTTCCTCGTAAATAAAAACAGTTCATTGACGAAAAATTGGCATTTACTAAAAAAAAAAAACAATATTTTGCATTTGCCAAATAGTAAAGAGTATCTAATACACAAAAAACTAATATGGCGACTGCTTTCCTTAACATTAGGCTCACCAACCGCCGGCTTAATGCAATAAATAGCATAATAAATAATAAATAAAATAAGAAAATAGCAGTTTTGGAATATTTTCCATATTTACACAGGCGAAATTCAGATATGTGATTGCGCAGTAAGATTATACGTCACGAAACGTAAATATAGTGACATTTAATATAATGTATTCATGAATGTTCCATTGTGATCGCGAATACGATAAACAACCACAGTGAGAAATTCATATCACGTCGCTTATTAGCACGTCGATAGTTATTTGTGATTGAGCTACTGGAACAGGGTATAAATGCTTTTTTAACAACTTATATGAAAAGAAAAAAGAGCCAATAGCATCACGAGTATGTATTAAATTGAAATGCCTCAGTTTTTATTTTATTGACCATTTTCTATTAATATTTATTTCGCATTTAACTAAAGTAAAATTTCTTCGTTGGTTGATTGCTTCGCAATTGCCCTTAAAATTTAAATGCATGTGCATTATCCCCTTATTTTCAAAGAGAGTCTCATCATCAGATTATCCTATCAAACAGATTGAGGTTTATCCTGTTGGAACTTTTATGATCCATTTGTTAGGCCGTTTAATGGCGCCACAATCAGAAGCTGTGCCGTAAATCTTCACCTCAAATCTCACATTTATATGAGCCACCATTAATTACAATTTTAATTATCTAAATTTATTCATTTACATTAAGACACCATCGTAAATTACAGCTCCTCGATTGGAAAGGTAGCCCACATTTAACTCCAGATTATAAAAATATAAATATGTTTAGCTTGTTCTTGACTGTTTGTTGTTGTTTTATATCTATTCAGATTAGTTTTTAAAATATATTTATTATGCTTCAGTGCACTGTTTATAGTCCAGTTCAATTCTATGCGTGAACTTTGGACGTGTGTTTTCGACTCTTCGGCTGTTCCCAGATAAAAACCCTAAATAAGAAAATCGAGTAGAGATAAGTCCGCCTCATTGTGTATCGGTTGACGCGTTCGTTTACCATTCTCGAGGGTCTCGGTTCGATTTCTAACTGGGGGGACGTGAAATATAGATTCGATTGGCAGATCAGTCCCGATATATTTTAATGGGAGCCGAATTATATTTCGGATTAAGATTTACGGTGCGGATGTTGATGGATGTTGAAAATGAGGAAGACCGAGAAAGACACGACATGACTTTAACCAACAAATACTAGTAGATATGTAAAAATCGAAATAATATGCGCGTCAATTAGAAGATGTTTGAATGTAGAGGAAGCGAGGTGTGCATGCCAAGGCAGAGTGTTATGGCGTTCTGTCCTCTATGCCAACGGCGTGGTTTTTTGTAAATTTTATTTTTATTGACTTTTTTTTCTGAAATCGCGTTTTGTACAGGCTCAGCCACTACAACGTATCAAAGGAAATATGTACATTTATTATCTAAATATGATAAATATTTATAAATTAGTATATTAAAGCGGTAATCGACATCGACTCTAATATAACCGGTTAAGATCCAAAATTTAGATAAATATGAAATATATTAAAACCAAATGGAAACATTAATGACTATCAAATTACCAATAAACAGAATTAGTATATACTTATAAAATAAAGAAATTACTACGACAGATTTTAGTGTTTACGTATTTAACCACACGAGAGTTTAAAATAAAATTTTATATGGGTAATAACAATAACCTACAATAATAATCGTATCTTGGTCTATTAACTGTTAAAGTAAACTTGGAGAGGCCATTACTGTAACAATTTAGTTATGGCAACACACGTTTATCAGCACCACGAGATCTGATAGCATCCATTCATGATTCTCGTTGAAGATTTTGATCCTATCCAGCATTTCTCCGATAATGGCTGCTAGTTGACTGACTCAAATTCAAAATTTACAAAATTATTTTTATATTCTCAAAACAAATTCACCGTGTCCATTTTATTAAGATTTTACTTATTCACAAGTAAGACTTGCGCAACTCGTGTACTATTCTATTGAATTATTTATTTTATTTACAATAGTACAAAGAATAAGTATTTTGGCAGAGTTATCGCTAAAAGCAATATCTTCCAGCAACAAAAAAACAGATATTAACAAAAAATATACACGTTACAGGGTGGGGAATGTGGAATCAGGTAATGAGTTTGGAAAGTGAGAGAAAGAGGAACCAAGGAAAGGAAAGGAACAAAAATATATTTTTTAAACCAATAAAATGAAGAGAAGTCAGGATCTAAGGATATATAGTAATGTTTCGGGCGTTCCTTGAAGGTGGTTAAAAAAGGTGCATTTATAATATGAAAAGGTAACTCATTCCAAAATCTTGCACCTTGGACAGAAAAAGAATTGCTGAAAAATTATGGACTATGGAATGGAAGGTGTTCTATCCTGAGAAGAGCGAAGCGTAAGACTGTGATCAGAAATATAAATGAGATTCTCAGCAAGATATTTTGAAGCGTAAGGGTTGTGAAGAATATTATATAGAAGTGAGAGAGATGGAAAGTTTATCGGCTGATAAAAACGAAGCCACTTGAGTTCGGAGCGAAACAGCGATACATGGTCATACCTTTTGAGATTGAAAATAAAGCGGATGCTTTGATTCTGCGAACGCTCCAGACGATCTCTGAGTTCCGTGTTTGCGTCAAAATAGCAAATATTAGCATAGCACAGAGAAGACAACATAATAGATTGGGACATACTTTTTCTGTCCGTCGTTAGAAGTAAATTCTATTTTTTTTAAAGACTTTTCAGTAAATGGATGGTGCGGTAAAACATCTTCCCCATCCAATTACGCTAATCTGTTTGATTTTTTTGGTCAGCTCATTATCTTTGAGGCTTTGTACACTAATAACAGATAGGATGGTGTGAACTATATAGAAATAATGCACTCACTTTTAAGTTCTTCCGTTTACATTATTTATATAGAGCACATTATACTTCACGATTTCACGGATGCAAGTATCCTGATGATCTTGAGAAAATGTTATGTTTAACGCAGCTTATAACACTATTTATTTTGTCCGACAGTATACAGAAGCAGAAAATATGATAATACTTTATCAGAATGACACTTCAAAACGATATGTGGCTTGCTCACTAAACGAATGTAGGACAGCGACTATTTTGAATAAGGAAGGATGCGAGTAGGATCGAAACATCTACGAGTTGCTAGTATAAAAAATGGAAATTTAGTACCCAACAGATTTATTTGTGTAAATTTTAATATAATGCAATAAGGAAAACACACGTAGGATTTCTCTGGTTGTTGAGGGAAGGATCTCCTACCGCAATTGGAGATGACATAAGAAACGACGTTGAGGTATAAATTAGTGATGAAATAGATAGTGGTTTGGCCGGATACCGAATACCGGATATCCGGCAAGCCCCAAGGCCTGAACCACTGTTTAATAAAAAAAATATAAAAAAAAGTTAAAAACAAAAATTTATTAAATAATAGTATATGAGTTTATTTATTAAATAATTTTAATGGTTTTCGGTAGTTTTACCCCATGTGCTTTTTTTTAAACACAAATGTATTTTTAATTAAATTTTTTGGTTAAGTAAAATTTGTTTGCGGCTTAAATTATTTTTACCATATGTAAGAGTAGTTCCCAGTAGCACTGAACTTCCTCATTCACTTGTCCAACGTTCTAGCTCATTTATACATAAAACTGTATTCTTAATCCGTCCGGACACAACAAAACACGTATCTATGAAAAAACAAAGAAAAACGTTATTATAAAAAGTCTCCCAAAAGTTGTTATAAGTAAAGATATTTTTAGAAATATGCGTGGGCTGCGGTGAAAAGATTAAAAATCTACCTTGATACATATGTCAGATGTAAGATATGGGCCTTACCTAGAAAACCCCCCCTCCCTGACGATTCCTACTCCCACTCTTGCCCCTACCCTTCCAAGATTTAGCTTCTTTTGAGCACAATGCATACAGGTGCCAGTTTAGAAACATGAAAAAAAGCAATGTTGAACTATTTTTTCAATTAATATTACATGTCGACCTTCCCAGGATTCGAGCTTAGAGCCTCAATGTAGGTGAACGCACCGACCATTATACTACAAGGGCGGTAAGGTGGTGTTCAGAATAAATTTGATATTTATATGATAGACTTGCCATATCTTTGGTTAGTTTGATTTGTTTTTAGTTTTTTTTTGTATCAAGATTCTGGATTTGTGAACAGAATAACAATGCGACGTCGCTGTGGACTAACGTGTCGTAGTTTTTTTTATAGCGACGATAGTTGGAGGACCGGCAATTGATACAAGTTACTTTCCATCATGCGAAAATATATCATCTCATCGGAAAAATTGCTGAAATTATTATATTATTGCTGAAAGACAAAACTAATTAATTACCTAATTAATTTCTCCCTAATAGCATGCGAGTGAGTAAAAGCTAGTATAATAATAAGTTGATTTATTTTTTAAATATTTGTACATAACCACTTACCGACTTTTCTATGTTTACCAGTTTCGAGACGTACCCGTCTTTTCGTCAGGACACCAATTAAACCAACAAGCAAAACCCACCATACACCTTAACCATAGTCGTTGCACAAAAATAAAATACTAACACGTAATGCATTTAAATAAAGACATACACTGATCAGCACACCAATTAAATTTTTCGTCAGGACACCAATTAAACCAACATGCAAAACCAAGTTGCACAAAAATATAAAACTAACAAGACACGCATTTTAATAAACAAATGCACTGATTATGACAAACATGCACTGATGCACATGCATGTTTGTCCTAATCATGTGACCAGTGCATGTTTGTCCTAATCAGTGCATGTGCTTATTAAAATGCGTGTCTTGTTGGTTTTATATTTTTGTGCAACTTGGTTTTGCATGTTGGTTTAATTGGTGTCTTGACGAAAAGACAGGTACGTCTCGAAACCGGTAGATATAGAAAAGTCGATAAGTGGTTATATACAAATATTTAATAACATTAAAAAACATATTTGACCATAAAGTTAATGCTTTACATATTAGTATTAATTCATTTACAATACATATTACTAAAACATACAAATTTAATGTTTTGGGCATACATTGTCAATATTTCTTCTTGTGTTTCGAAAAGTTTGTATTGTTAGAAATTATTATCTTTCAAGGGTTGGCAACCCTGTTTGGCAGAGATTAGGGTAGTGACGGTGTGCAAATCAATTGTACCCATTGAGGCTTTCAGGAGACTTCCTGGAGTGCAGATACCATCTCCGGTTCCTCACAATAGGGGCGGAAGTCGGAAGGGAAACCGGAAGTAGGATTATATCACTCACTCAATATCGAAATTTGCTTCATTATCTCACTTGCCGCTTACTTGTACGAGGCAGTATTACATGTATTGTATATCCTATTTGCTGTGTTATATAATATTGGAAACTGAATTGGAATTTCATCAAATTATTGGCAAGATTCAATAAGATATTTGTAACTGATTTCATGTGTGAGCTTTACTAAATAAAATACTATTTATTAACTTACCATTATTTTTTAAATGGTTATTAAAATTATTAGACTAACTTATTATTAATTCTTTTAAAGTACGGGGATATATTAAATGATAAATTAAAAATTTATTTCCTCTTCATATCATTCAAAGGATGATTATTAAATTTAATTACAACTAAGAGCCAATTTTACAAAAATAAGTTAAGTTATGAACTGTTGAAAATTGAATAATCGGTAAAAACAGAATTATTGAAATTTATTAACGTATGTAATACAACTCTTTTTGGTGCAATTCGACCTAAATAAATTTGTTGACAATAATTATATTATTTTATGTATTTAATTTGATTAATTTATTGCATAAAATAAATATACATACTTAATAGTTGAATATATATAAAACTAGTGAACAGAAATTGAAAACGGAGTGTTCTCTGTTTAGGATAGTCTCCATCTAACATGGCTCAGCCTGTTCTAAGATGGAGATTTTTATCTTTTAAAGCATAAGCAGCTCTATACTAAAATAACAAAAAAAACTAAAACTACATAATTATAAATGCCGAGCTAATCAAATGTAAGAAATTAATAAAAATTATACAAATATGACATATATATATGTGCCAAGAAAACATGTTACTTAAACATAAATAATATAGTATAATAAAAAACAAATATAAAGTAATGGAATATATAAAAATATAAGTTATATGTGTACCAATTATATACAGTACTACGTTATTTGATCTACTTATATTTTTCAAAAAATCTCTCGCTAAATTATTTATATGTGCAGTTATTTTTATTTTAAAATTGGTTTTACATTTTGAATTTTTTATATTTGGCATTAAATCACTCAATATTTTTGGCGGAATAAGTGTTTCAAAATGTTTGTTAAAACACCGGATTTTGGTGTTGGAATATTGTAGAATTCCTCTAAATATGGTTTTAAATAAAACCCATGTAATAATTATCAATTATTATTTAAATAAATTGTTTTTTTTAAAGGTACCTTTTTATAATAGCTGTTATTGTTCATATGTAAAATTCTGGAGTAAAAACTAGAAGTTAAGATCTGACACTACCCCCTCCCTCTTCCCCCGAGACCTTAATTTTATTTCACTTTTGCCTCGTGACTGCGACCCCCCCGACGTTTTCGCCTTCCACGTACCTCCTCAAGTACTAATTTTTTAGATGCATTCAGTTCGTTTCCTTTCGATTCGTGCATCTTTTAATGCAAACTCGGCATTAATTTAATAATTCTCAAGAGTTTGTTGGACTTAATCGTGATCAGACAAGATTTTTCTAGACATCGGCATCCTTCTTTATCATTTTTGATTGCCATTTGCTCTACATACACATGTATGTGCTTAAATATTCAAAGGCCCTTTTTTTATTGATCTTATTATTATCCTTGCACCTATCTCAACATAATTATTCGTAAATACTACCACAGTATTGTAAATAGTGCGGTGTTGAATATAATGATTAGATTATTTGTTATATTACCATGCAAGTGGATAAAAGAGCTCGACGGGGAAATATTACATTGACCTGGAAATTTCAGAACGGTCGATAGAAAACGCTGTTTACAATCCATGTCAACGTCTGATGTTTCCAAACAGATTCCCAGCTTTTTATGATTCTGTCAAAAAGTTAGTAATTTAATTACACATCACTTAAATAGTTTCTTTAGAATGTTGAAAAATGTCATGTGCTTTGGCGTTCTTTCAAGTCCCAAATCTGAAATAAAATCAAAGTATTTATTATTGATGTATATCCTCCCACGCGAGAATAAATTGTCCACTTTATAATTTATCGCTTTATTTCGAATCTACTAAACCGAAGGTTATCAGTGTACGGATCTACATTTACTTTTATCGGTCAAGTGTTTTTGGTTTGTGAACAAGTTATATTTTAAACTGACGTCATAATGCTTGCTTAATATTTTCGCCTAAAATTTATTCGGAAAAAGGGTAAAATGTGTTTTTAGCTTGTAAATGATTTTCATTAAAAAAACTTTTTTTATTTAAGTAATTAATTTATTTTTAATCCGATGTATTTGCTAATGGGTAGAACCCAAAAATTATATTTTATAAAAAAAATGTACATAAATGTAAGAATTTTATTGTATCATCCAAGTACCTACGGAAGTAATCTAGTAAACAAAACTACTAAAATGTCTATGTGCATACGTCAGTCGGCGACAATTTGTATTTTTCCATGCTGTACATATTTATTTGACGTGAAAAAATAAATAAAGCGTTCAACGGTTTAAAAAGCTGTATATTACTGATGGTATGAACTCCTGGTAACGCACATTTATTCCCCTTGTCCATTTTACTATACAACTACAGTTTTATCTCTAAAAATAAATAAATTCATTGGTTGGAAACAAATGCATATTATTACATAATTTTATTGAATTTTAGAGTATTTTTCTACGTGTGAAAAATGCTTCTTATTGGGATTAAAACTTCTCAAATCTCCTCCACCACCACCCTTTCCCCCTGTTATCAGTTCTCTCCGAACAAAAGCAATCTGATGTAAATTTGGCGTAAAGTTTAAGTCTACCCACTCCGTGATTCTATCGCATTCTTTGCGAAACGTTTTTTGAGGTTATGTTTGACATATCGAGATTTATTGAAGGCGAAACCTCGCCGGGCTTTCAGCGTTACTGTGTTCTTATCTGAATCTCTCGGAACGTGATTTGATTGATTTATTGATAGAGTCACTCTTGAATTCAATCAAACACCAAAAACAGCGGCTAGAAACTGTAGGAACGCGGCGGGAAAACTCCCGCCATCTTGACACCAACTGTCACGGACTGAACTGGTTCACGATAAATTATGCAAAATGGATCATTTGGAATCTTTTTTGTTCTGATATGAGATTAGTCTAGTAAAGAACAAATTTACAATATCATTTGTGAATTCATTTTAATAATTTGGTAAATAATTGAACATTTTTGTCAACACTATCGAAATTCGCAGTTTTTTCTAAAGCATATTTCTGCCAACCTACGGCAACTTAAATTTATTCAGAATTTGACATTTTTGATAGGTTTATAATTCTAAACACAAATTCTTTTGTCAGTTTGAAATAATGTCGTATTAAAAAAATCACCTTGGTTTCACTTTATAGTATCTTGGAAATGTAGCTTTTAATGTAAATAAATATAAAAAATCATTGAAAATGTTAGTATTAAATAAATTCATTTTACGAATCTCCAAAGATTTCGTATTGCTAAAATGTTTAAATTTTTATTACTTTGTAAAAGTTTTTTTCTCTAATTAGTTGTACAAAATAATGAACCTAAATTATTGTTTAAAAGATTTGTTTTTTTAATACTCAACGCCTAGTGTTTAATTTTTCGTAATTTTGTTTCTAAATCAAGTAAAAATAAAGTGGGAAAATAAATTATTGAGAAAATTTGTTCAGTTATTTGCTCTCAAGATAACTTTTGATTTATCGCTATAACAAAATGGTAGCCATCGTCCAGCGAGCAGTTTCATATTCCATTAGCAATATCGCCGTATTATCTGAGATAAACAGTCTGGCACTCGGTTTGCCCTTTTGTCATTTCTCGAATCTCTTGTCCCCAGCCTTCCGGCTCACTGATAAAGAAAAATAATTGAGATCTTCGTCTCACCAATATTTTCATCATAAATCATTATTGGAAAACAGCGATTTCGGTTTAAATTCGTCGAATGGAATACGAGTAGTGATGCAGTGCTCTATGCGCCACTGGGTGCGGATGAATGATGACGATGATTGATGTAAAAGTGACGTATTCATTTCAAAACGTAAAACACTATGGAAACTGTCAATTAAAGGATGTTTACGCGTTGACAAACAATATAGTTTTGTCCCAGAACTCGACCATTGTCCGTATGTAAACAGCAATTTGTATGACAAAATGTTGTTCCGAGACTTTATCAAGGAGATTGACAGGCAGGCTTTCTCCGCGGAACAATGCTTGACCCCACCACCGCGCGCGGCCGCATTGTCCTCGTGTGAACGCGCACGGACAGGACCTCGTGACAATAGCGATTAGCTCGACGCGTGCGCGTCACTCCCGCAATTTTTTTCTGTCGAAATTATGAGAAAAAAAACACTTTTATTATTTCATTCGTTCTTTAATAATCCCAATATATTTAGGCATGTGTGAAATAAATAGTATTTTTATTGAACTCGCTCGTAATAAACTCAGTCGTGTATTAATTTTCACAGCGCTCACGTGTGAACTACGGCCGAATTTTCGTATTGTCCCAGCGTTCTGTCCCGCACGGTCAAGGGTATTCACGGAGGGGCAAGACAATATTATCATATCTATTCTATTGTCCTTATGTAAACGATATTTTACCTTTTTTTTACATATATACCTACTTCCTATTTATTTTTATAATTCAAAAAATATTGTATCGTTTTGTAACTAATGGTGTGTTTGAATTAACTTTTTTATTATTTTGTTTTCTCTTTTTTTGTTACACTGAATTTTGTAATGTTTTTTTATATCATACACTTCTTTAAAAAAAATATGTATTTTGTATTTTTATTGCTTACCTATGTTAGCAATGTTGGTTTTTATTCGTATTAAAAAATCAAATAAATTGATTGATTTGGTGTTTATTTTGTGGAACTGTATATTTAAACTTATAATATAAAATCAAACAGTGATTTGAGTCTACTGAACACTTTATTATATCAACAATGTTTTGAGTATGTCCAAATGCTTGCAGACTGGCTGGATTTTCTTCCTAGGGAGTTGTTCATATTTAAATTTATCAAATTATATAAAAGTCAACAGATGGAAGAGTTGAGGAAATGTGGATGTTCAAAAATAGGCAGAATGGTGAATGTTACACAATGTGTAAAGTAGTCACTTAAACCAGCCAATGACAGGTCATAAGCCCTGTAAATGCCTAGACTATAATATTCCCTTCTTAAAAATGTTTTTCCTCCCTGTTGCAACAACTTTATTTTATTTTAAAAAATATAAAAACACAAATTTCGTGACAATTGCTTCGCCTTGTATTTTTAAACGAATGTGAAGATTAGATGGATTGAATGTCTTTATATAGTTATATAATTCAAGGTACTTAAGCAAACCAACCCCCAGGATTGAGACTGCAAAGAAGAAGAAGTAAAAAATAATCTTATGAACTCTAGCATGTACATTAATCATAATTGTGGTAAAAACCAATAGTTAAGGAATATCACGAATTTTTTGTTTTTATATTCCTAAAAATAAAATAAAGTTTAGTGTTCAGTAGTCTCAAATAAGCATTTGATTTCTTAAATTATAAGTATAAATCAAATAAATGTAATATTAAAAAAATAAATTAATGGTGCTTTTTTTTCTTCCTAAAGCTTATTTATTTATTGTGGATAACTTATATAGCGCCATTTTCGTAATAAAATACCTCAAGGGCGCTTTACATGGTGATTCTACTGTTAAGTTAATTTAATTGAAGCTTTAAATTTGTAATTTGATTAAAATAATTTATTTTGTTGTCACGTGCTACGGATTTATTCAAATGATTTAGAGAACAAGTGGGTTTTAAGTTTTTTCCGAAACATCACTTCACTTTCACAGCCTCGCACCTCTGCTGGGAGAGCATTCCATGCCATAGGGCCTGCGACCGCAAATGCGCGCTCACCAAATTTAGTGCGCTGTTTGCGTAGAGGTATAATAACTTTTCCTCTCGCCGTAGACGTAGCTGATCTAAGCGTGAGACGCCTGTCAGCTAGTTCATCTGGAATGCATAGTTCCCTTAGATATTCCGGAGCCGAGTTGTGCAGTGACTTATACATAAGCCAACAGAGTTTGTATTCGACCCTCTGTGGAAAACGTAGCCAGTGTAGTTCCCGAAGTAGTGGAGTGATATGACTGAACTTAGAGATTCCGAAAATAAGTCTCGCTGCGGCATTCAATACAGATTGTAGGCGAGTCATTTTGTTCATTGGTAGACCTGCATAGATACCATTACAATAATCGACTCTAGACACTACAAACGCATTTATTAATTGACGGGCGGCATCAACCGGCAAATTTTTGCGTATGCATTTAATTTGTCTCAGCTGGTAGAAGCATGAACTTATCGTTCTACTAATTTGAGCGTCAAGAGATAGGTCAGAATTGAGTAAAACTCCCAGTAGTTTAACGGTGGGTAGAACGGCACTCCCTACATTGGGTAGAGCCGTATCCTGGATCAAATTCTGTCGTCTGGCTGAAGCCACCCACAGTTGTTCAGTTTTTGATGGGTTTAATGTTAGTCTGTTTTCAGCCATCCAGTTTCCTATTTTCTTGATGCATCCATCAATTAAATTGACAAGCACACTTCTCTCGCCTGGTTTGCAATAAAAATAAATCTGCGTATCATCTGCATAGCAGTGCGACCACAATCCACATTCTTTGATAATGTTCTCTATATCTTTAGTGTAAAGGAGATAGAGAAGTGGTCCGAGTACTGACCCTTGAGGCACTCCTGTAGACACCCGAAAGTTGGTTGAGCTTTTACCCTGGAACACGACTGCATATTCTCTTTTATTAAGATATGAACTGAACCACATATGTGCCTGATCACGGATACCATAAGTTTTCTCCAGACGTTCAAGCAAAATATTATGGTCTACAGTATCAAATGCAGCACTCATGTCCAGAAGAGCCATCAACACCAGATTACCAGAGTCCACCGACGTTATAATGTCAGACAGTACTCTTATCACTCCCGTCTCCGTGGAATGAAAACGTCGGTATGCCGATTGCCTTACCGAAAATAAAGAATTCCGCTCGATATAGTTAACGAGCCTGTGAGAAACTATTTTTTCTAGTATTTTTGATACGATGGGAAGATTTGAAATAGGGCGAAAACTGGAAAGATCTTCCACATCTAGTTGGGAATTTTTTAAAAGTGGAGTTACATTTGCTTTTTTTATGGCTCTCGGAACAATGCTGCGCTCCATGGATGTATTAAATAAATCTGTTAAAAATGGAGCTAACACGTTAATGCATTTTTTCAAAAGCCATGTTGGCATCGGATCTAATATACATTGTTTGTTGGGTAATGCTGCAACAATTTTTTTAACCTCATTTATAGACGTTGGTTCAAATTTACTTAATTTTTGAAGGGCATTATCTAAAATTACAGGTTTTTTCGCTGAACTACACGCCAGTCTGATTTTTTCGACTTTATTTGTAAAAAAGTCGGCAAAATCAGTGGCAGTAGCGCTTGTGTTAGATGTCTCTGCTATACAGTCACCACGAACAGATTGAAGGCTTCGCCAGAGTTGTTTTGGAGACTTTTTCTGTTCAGTGATTTTTGTACACCAGAAACTAGATTTTATTTCTTTTATAAATGTCCTATAAGAGGCTTGCATATCTAACCATATTGATCGGTCCAAAGTTGACAGTGTGTTTCTGTATTTGCGTTCTAGACGTCTTAGCTCTTTTTTTTTTAGTCGACAATTTTCGTCAAACCATGCATCAGATTTCCTTTTTCGAATAGTTTTCGTAGTAAATGGTGCATGTTTGTCTATCAGGTTAGATAGTACCTCATTGTACAACCCAACCAATTGATCGACGTCGTTTGAGCGACGGTCAATGTCCGGACCAATCAACGATGTCAGAAGTTCGGATTTAAAATGTTCTAAATTTAATTTTCTCCATGGCCTTGATGCGAGTGTTTTGTAAGTTGGTGTTGGTTTTTGGATATTAATTTTACAGTGCACTAATCTGTGGTCTGAAAGTCCGATGTCTGTTACAAAAACTGTGATTTTTTTATCACAATTCCGTCGTATTATAACATCAAGTGTACCTCCCGCATCATGTGTAGGGGTATTTACTTCTTGTGAACAATCGAAATCACTTAAAAGTGCATTAAAACGAACCGATTCTGAATCCGTCTTGCGGTCGAAACGAATGTTCAGATCTCCAGTTACGTATGTTACTTCTGTACGAGTGATGGCCCATTCAAGTAAAGATTTTATTTCCGAATAAAATTTCCGAGGTGGTGCTTTAGAACCTGGTCTATAAATTGTGATTAAGGTAAAATGGTTGCTGCCTGCGCTAACCCTACAGCCAATGCATTCAAAAGTTGTGTAGAGTGGTATTTTAATTTTTGTTAATTTAAGCTGATTTTTTGTTAGTACAATAATTCCACCGTGGTTCGTCCATGTTATATTATTTTTCTTATGAACGGTTTCAATGGATGGTTTCCGTGCCTAATTCTATGTCACTTTTCTATGTCACTTTTCTATAGCACACGTTACATAACGCAACGTTACAATACGCAACGTTACATAAGGCAGTTTGGAAAAAATATAAACTGATTCTCTCTGAAGCAGTGTATATCTGTGAGTGAATCCAACCAATTTCAGAGTCTCCACAAAGGACAGATAAAAATTACAAAAATAATTTATATACTTCCCCAGCGGTATGCAAACTCCGCGTCTGTTCTTATCTCGGAGAGGAAAAAGAATTGGTCGCCCAAAACAAAGACGAAAACAATGAGAATTGTCGGGATTTTTTTATTTATTAAGTTTAGATACGCTTTCGATATGCAATATTTATTTACGATTTCCCGCGATACGAGTGTCGTGTCGCCATAAATATCAGCAAGATGGACGTCCTCCCCCGCCCGCGCCCCCGGCCCACCCGCACTCCGCACCCCACACCACACACAACCAATTTAATACGTTTTTGAACAAGCAAAACATAATTCAAATTGAAACTGGTTGTATTTTTAACACTTGTTATAATCATAATCATTCCTCTCTCCGCATTCGGTGGATAGGGCACTGCATTTGTAAACCAAATGCATCGTATTTCGATTATTTTTTATATGAAGATTAGGTCCTACCCTTCAGGTGCCATCCAGTAACAATGAAATATTGTATTTTAAACAACCTATAAAATTGATATTTCACCTCCGCCCTGCCAGGAATAGAACTTCAAGAATGGTAGACGAACGCGCCAACCATTAAACGAGGCGGATTTATCCTCACTGGATTTTCGTATTCAGTATTTTTACCTGAGAGCAGCCATCTTGTCGAAAACACTCGTCCATAATTCAAGTTTTATTTCACACAGAGAATTTTTTTCTTCAACCGCCTGAACACAGAAAATATTAGAATCACAGAATGGAAATCCTAAACGTTGGTAATAATTTCTAAATAGACCGCTGATTTTTTTAGTCGAACGGTTTCGAATTGACCATCTCATCTTCAAAAAAAATAAAAATTGATTTAAAGCACATTTTAAGCAAACAAACCATACCTTTGTTTAGGCACTCTAGACTGGAGAGGATAGAACGCCACTTTAGTATGTCTTTGCATACAGACCTCACTTCCTTTTCATTCATACGTCTTCTCGTGCACGCGATTTGGTGATGCCATGCCTGTCTCGGTCTTCCTAGTTTTCTGCATCCGTCGACATTCGCACTGAAAATAGTTTTGGCCGTTCTTTCGCCATCCATTTGCTCTCATGTCCAAACCAACACGAACCTCCTTCCTTGATATTGTCGATAATGTTTGTATCAGCCTCACACAATCTACGGATCTCAATATTTCGCACCATGGGGTACCACGCAAGGGTGCCATAAGAAAAAAAAAGTGTTTTGAGTTAATTATGACATTTAATAGAATTTGAAACGGTTTACACTGCACCAAATTGCCATAACTAAAAAGTTCTTTAAAACCGCTTAAGGAGTGCATAATAACACTCCAACATGTTTTTTTTTAATAATACGTCAAGATTGCCATAATACGAATTGAGGCAATCATAACATATAAAATAAATAAATAAATATTACATTTATTGAGTGTCAAAATTAACAAGAATGAAATATATTTTCTATATAATTAATACATTTATTTATAATTAATAAATAATTGTTGTTATCTTTAAATATATAATTCCTCTGTACGTGTGATTTTACCGTACTCCTCGAAAACGGCTTAGCCGATTTTTGTGCGGTTTTTAGAGAAATATAGATCTTTGCGCTGTTCGTGTTCGTAGATATTAAAATCTTCAATCAAATATGTAAAAAATAAGTAAGGAGCATAAATGTTTTATTCATCGATCTACCAGGGCTGCATTTGAGGAGAATGCATTTGCAAAAAAATGGGAATATATTGTTTTTTGTGTATAAAAAAGTTTGTTTTTGAATGTATACAAACAGCATTTATTTTTTGTGGATCTTAATCAGATTCTTTCCTTAAATTCCTAATAATTTCTACCAATTTATTTATTTTCGTTGGATTTTTGGTAACATTAAGATAATATTAAATTCAAAACATTTTTAAAATCGTATTCTTACATAAGTACACCCCTTTGCTGGTGAGACGACCGGAGTTTGACGTTTGCAAAAAGAATGCCATATTTGAAAAAAAAAAAAATATGTTTTGGAATTAAACTATAAACAAGTACCTAGGTATCTACTAATCAATGAAAAGTATTTTTCCAAGTTAATAGCAGGCAAGCCAACAACAAAGGTCAACAAGGGATAAGGGTCCGCTAGTTGAACTCGTATATTACGGTATCATTAAATTATTGATATTATACAAAAATTGCGAATATCAAATATTGAAAGTAGTTTTTCTCAGTTTGGCACATTAATGTAGACTTTAATTCAATTCAATTCAATTCAATTATTAAAAATAATACATACATAACAAACTAAAATTTAAGATTTAAGTATTATAAAAAGACATAAAATACATAAAGAGACTCTTGTCAAAATAGTAGGAAGTAGGAGAATCCTGCTCCGGAAAATCTCTTTGGATAAATGGAACAGATCCAGAGCGATGTTTTTCAGCATAGCGGTAGCACTTCCAACAGGCAATAACCATCGGCAGGTTGGTTCTGTATATCGGAATATGAAACAATCTATGCTGACGCTGTCTCGATAAAAATTGAAGTTTGAAGGCTTGAAACACTCTAAACGGGGGGGTGCTATTTGTGCATCTGTCATAAATAAGTGCACTTAAATCTTATTTAGTACCAAAAATTGAAAAATAAAACGTATGAATACTTTCGTTTTTTAGTTGTTATCAAAAAGAAATGATTGATTTACGATTTGATTATATTTCAGTATGGCAAATTAAGCCCTTTACTATGTTTAGTGCGCAATTTTCTTTCAGGATTGATGGGAAATATTTCAGGCGGTAGACTGCCGCATGCCGTGATACTGAAATACTGAAAACTGAATTCCATTAACACAATAATACTGTGTTCTTTACGGCATTTGTTTATTTATCTCGCAATCAAATCCGTATATAATTGACCCGTGTTGTTTTAAATCTAATTTTTAATTATTCCGTGTTTTTTAATTGCCTTTAAAATAAGCATATTTTAAGTATGTTCAAATGTTTCTAGACAAGGCTAGATTTCTCTCTCTAGGGAGTTATTGAGTTTGAAATTTATTGCAACAGAGAAGGGAAATAATTTTGTCTAGATGGAAATATGGAAGGCTATATTTCAGCATTCTGCCTTTGTCCGAATATTTACATTTTCTCAACTTTTCCATACGTAAGTTTTGGTGGTGTAAAAGAGCTAAAACCTTTATTGATGTGGGTAAAACTTATCGGGTTGAATTTTTTCACCTACTAGGCAACTTTTTCAAATAATTTTTTAGTACATTATATAGAATGGAATACAAAATATTTTTTTATATCCACATGAATTATTTCAGGTCTGATAAGGTTTAATAATCACCTTAAACACTAAAGAACGTTACTATTCTGCCCGTGTATGAACATTCATGTGGATTTAATTTCTTGATATTATGACATATATACCAGCCAAAAAACACTTTTTAAAAATTCTTGTTTGGATTTATCAATAGACAGTGCGGAACGATTGCACTATTTGAGTGATAATGATAAGTTGTTACTATTCTCATAGTCAACTAAACAAAATTGTTAAGTTAGAACTGACGTATAGAATTTATTTAAATTTAAAAAACTAGTGTAAAAAAAATTAACAACGCGATCGCATCGTAAATCGTATTTCTGCATAGATTTCCATGACTGATTGTTATGCAAATGACGCCTTATTTTGCCCTAATACACGTTTATTAAATACGCCAAGTATTTGCCCTTGTTGGGGACGCCTTTATATATATACACACACACACACACACACTCACGTACATACACACGGGCACACTGCATACTATCACAGCATTCGCCTTTATTGTGGTCACTGCATTCTTTTCAAATGCGATCTAAGCCACCCACTGCAGTAGGCCAGAATTGCTGAAATTTCGCTGTAATTTCAAATGCATTTTTAGCATTTTTATTTTTATCGCGTTTGCCATAGGTAGGTACTGTTCTACTCCGAAATTTATGATCCTTGTTTATTTTCAACAATCGCATGCTTTAAATCTACCCGTGGAATATATTTATTTTTGCCTGAATATCAAGTTTCAAAAATCACGCGCTGATATTGCTTTAACGGAAAAACTTTTTAAAAAATAGCGGAATAAAGGAATAATTTTTATTACCGTATTTCCTCGATTATAAGATGCACTCTTATTTTTTGTGACCAAAGAAAATAATATTACGAAAAATCATAAAAAAATATTTAAAAATAATTCTCAGATAATCACCTTTAAAATGTTTTATGGCATTTAAAACAGAACTTTTCTAAAGTTACTCGTTGACAATTGGCTAGGAAGCAATATAAATATATTTTTAAAAATACCATATGATAGATTTCAGGGGGTAGTTAGAGAATACCATAAATATATATTAAAATATAAATACATATGTTAAAATAAAATATTTAAAAAACTAAGTCAACTTTAAATAACAGCTGTTTTTTTTATGTTTATTTTATTTATTTTATTTTATTTTATTTATTTGGATAATCAACAGCTTTAATTATCTTATATACAAATATATTTAACAAAACAAATAACAAATAAGCCAATTACAGGTTTTCCCAAGTAGCATCACAGTAAGTTTAAAAAGATTCTCGAACATAAAATGAATAATAATTTAATGTAAATTCAAAAGAAAAGAAAAAATACTTTTTTTGAAAATATAAATTTTGAAAGCAAACGCCGTACGTCATTAAGATTATTTGCAAATAAATCTATGTTAAATGATTTATTTATTACATTAAAATTATTAAAAGTTCGCCATAAATATGAATTTTGCCTATAATTAGATGAAACAAGAGGTATGTGGAGAAGAGGGTTATTTCTTAAAACTTTGGAAGGAACATTGATAGAAAGTTTTCATAGTAGTTCAGGACAGTCGATTGAACCAGAGGCAATTTTTAGTAAATAAATTATATCCGCTATTTCACGACGTTTTTGCAGAGGCAATAGGGAGATAAGGCTTTCACATATTAATATTAATACATTAAATTTTTTTACATGAAGGTAAGATGAAGAAGGTATAAACGTCAATAAATTGCAACTTCATAATACAATTTAACAATTAATAAATTAATCTCAACAAACGAATAAATTCAAATCAACAAACTAAAATAAATAAACACGAATTTTATGTCAAGCTGACTTGTCCTGCAAATATTCTTCGACTCTATAATAGCTCCTAACAAACAGCCTGTGCTTGACCAAATTTCAAATATTCTTTCTTGGCAAAGCATGAATTTCAAGAGGTACCTTGTTGCAGAATCGTATGTAGTTTGAGGCAAAAAAAAAATTTTTCACCTTCCTGTGACAGACGATCGAGCTATGCTGCATTTGCTTTAATAATGCAGTACCCTATGTACCACCAGGTACAGAAATAGGTTTGATAATTACGATATATAATACTTTTATGTGATCTATTTTGCCTGCAGTAACTCAGATTTATCTTTAAGCTATTTACTAGTACAATATTTGAGTTTGTCCAAATGTTCGTAGACATAAGACTGGATTTCACCCCCTCGGGAGTCATTCAGATTAACAAATTACAACAGGGATGGAGAATACTTGGACTACTCAAATATTGTAATGAAACCAACTGGTCCAAGAAGAAGTTTAAAAATTGAAAAATTGTTTTCAGGCGTTGCCTAGTGTGTAAAATAATTCAGTCAGATGAATCTCTTCACAACAATAAAGGTTTCAGCTCTTTAACTTCACTAAAATCAACAAATGGAACAATTGAAGAAATATGGATGTTCAAACAAAGGCAAAATGGTTAATGTTACACAGTGTGTAAAGTGGCCACTTAAACCAGCCAATGACAGGTCATAAGCCCTGTAAATGCCTAGATATCCACATTCCCTTTAAGGTATTCTCCATCCCTGTTGTAATTTGTTATTTACTAGTATATTAAACAATACAATAATGATACTTTCGATGTTTATCAAAAATAAAATTTTTAGTTAAGTGGTGTAGGTAATAGAAAAGCAAAGTCATAACATAAATCTCGGTATAACGTTTATACCGAGTTTTTATATCAATCTCCTCGTGTTTCATTGGCGCTCCTCCCTCCCCACCCTCCCCACCCTCCACAGTGCCCAGTACACCGCACGTCAGGTTGGCAAGCTGGCATTAGGCTGGGGTTTTTCACTTTTGTATGCAAATATTTTAAATGCACCTCAATTCGTTTAAATTATGACGCAGCGTAATGGAAAACGGTCTTCGGTTCAATGTATTACCGTATTATGAGAATTACAAAACACGCCACGTAACGTCATACTCGCTATAGAGCAGAGTTGAATTAAATGTAAAGGTGATAATAGATATAAAAAATAAAATATATTCATTTGTTAGTAGAGGATTAAATATTATCAATTTGTAAAGAATTAATGTATATTTTTATTGCTTGCTTGCTTGAGTGAATCCGAAGAAAGACACTTATTACAACTTGACAACAAATTAGATGGAAAACATTTTAGAGGAGGAAATATACAAGTCTAGGCAACTACGGGGCTTTTGACCAGTCACTGGCTGGTTAAAATGGCCACTTTATACACTGCGTAAAATTTACCATTAGATTCATTAAATTCTTCCATCTGTTGATATTTGTGAAGTTAAAGAGCTAATACCTTTATTCATGTGGGTGAGATTCATCTGGTTTAGTTATTTTCACCACGCACTAGGCATCGCCTGATAAGGCAGAATGATGAATGTTACACAGTGTATAAAGTGGCCACTTAAACCAGCCAATGACAAGTCATAAGCCGTAGAAGCCTAGAATTCTAAATTTTCTTCTCTAAAATACTCTCAATCTCTGTTATAATATGTAAATACTAACAGCTCCCTAGAGGGTTGAATACAGTTCTTGCCTACAAAAATTATGTACTAAGTATCTGGTATATAAGAGCACCTGATAAACGGTTGTCTTAAACACTATTTACGTCTTACTCTCGACGGTTTATTCGCGAGCGAGAGAGACAAATGCACGCGTTACGCAGGCCAGTAGCAAAGCGACCTCACCACTACTGCAGTACACCAGTTTTGCGCAGTTGTTTTCTGGCCTTTGTCACGGGTGGTGTCTCTGTTCTCATTGCGAACGTTAGCCAATGTTTTTTTCATGTTTTTAGCAATAAGATTTAAAATATTATCGCTTTTGACTAAAACTATAAATTATTGAAGCAATTGCCCGTGAATACTTCATTTTATCCGATTTAAAGTCTCCCATTCTTTGCATGTGTATTGGATACACAGCACTGTCACACGTGGATGTTTTTGGCACAGAAAAGGAAGGGTTAAGGCTCTCAGGATGCATCCGTAATATTTATGGCCCAGCCAGCCGTATCACCTCCCCTTGATGACGGCTCAATATTCGATAGTTTGCTGTTTTGAGCCCTAGTGAGGTGCCATGTTTTTCATCAATATTCAATAGTTTGTCACATTCGTAGAGGGAAATAGGTGCTATACATGCATTTTATAGGTGACATTTATTTTTGGCCGAGTAAACGTCTGATCTCAAGACAGCTTTCATACCGTTAAATCTACGTATCTAGTGACCCTTATTTTACAAAATTTAAAAATATAACATGATTAAATAAGACTTTTCATTTAAGTAAATTACTAAGCAAATACACTTATAAATTATAATATTATTATGTATTGGAATGTTCTTTTATCGTAAAAATCATGTTATTTTTCATAATTGTATTTGACAAGTAGCACGACACGTGTGGTGTGGTAAATGTGTAACAAACCCATGATTATTATTTAGGGTAGAAAGGGCGTTTGTTATCGTTGTGTATGAATCTTGAAACATCAAAAGAAGTTTCGTAATATGAAATAATTCGTATTAAGGGATGTTTATTATGCCAAGGAAACGTTTATCAAAAGGAAATTAGAAAAAATAGTAGGAACATGAAATTAAAATTCATATAATAATTTTAACTTAGTACTAAGGTATTTATGGATAATGTTTAACTAGATTGAAGCATGGAGCATTGATTCTGTTTTCATATGTCTTATTAATTTATTATATGAGTGTGACACTCAGTTTACTCTGAAGATGGCTCCTGCAATGGTAGCTAAAACGTTGGAACAAATCCAACAGACACGGTTATCACCCAAAAATGAAACAAATTGATAAATTAATATAATTAATAATGATCCGTAAAGTTTTAAAAATATTTTAATTATACTGTACACCATATTTTAGGGTCATACTACAAAGCTTCAGAGAAACATTTTTCATGCTGTATTTTTTAAAACATTCAAATATTTTTTTAGTCGAGTGCACACATTTGCTTCTGTTGCCTAAATACTGAAAATATTTATTCATGCTGTGTGATCATAATTATTTGTTTAAAATTTAGCAAAACTAAAAAATAATCTGATATATGCATATGTGGGTGTTCTTATGGAGATTATGGGAAGGAGTGTGAGTGGGGGAAAGTAGAGGGGGTTAAGGAAAGGTAGAAAGAGTTAAACACAGTGTTAGATGAGTGTCGTGCGTCACGATCAGGGTTCTAATTTGCATATCTCCTCAGTTGAGAGTGGAGGGGCAAATGGGACCACATGACTATGGGGACCTCGCTTTAGAATCACCATACAACTTTTGAATCAAATTAATACTATTTTATTATTTTTTACTTGCAAAGGATATCTCAGCCAGCGGAATAGAAATTCTAATCGTTTGTAAAAATATGGGCTTCTTTTAGTTTCCTCGAACGTAGGTCTATCACGATAATCCTCTACTGATATGTAGATGGACGAGATTTGGATAAGGAATGATGTTTTGGGCGTGGCAAATCTTGCCTAATAAAAAACTATGGTGAATTATTAATTTATCCTCACTCTGTATATAATAAATTTGACAAAGACTTACGATATTATAAGTCCCAATGTTTAACAATTAATGAAAAATTAACAAATCCTTAAAAATCAATTATGCCTCAATGTCTAGAATATGTGGACTAGAAAATTATTTCCATGAATCGGGGTTCTTTAGAATTTACTTACTGTATTTCACAGATCTCTTCATCCCTAATGTAGTTAAGGACATAGATAAATTGGTATAGCGAAGTTTTAATTATTGTGAAGATGTAAACAATGTAAATTATTTTACATGTAAAAATTGCATCTCTCGGTTTTGTCTTTGTCTTTCTTTATATTCTGATTTTAGAGTTTATATTTGTACACATTTGATACATATTATAATTGGTATGATTGTGAAGTTTAAATGACAGATGCTGTATTTAATCATTGGTAGATTTTAACAAAACACGTGACGAAAATCTTTTACTTAAAATTAAGGGAGGAACTCATTGTTTTTATGCCAATAGATATATTTAATTACGACAATAATTTGGCACACGATTTATTAGTATAAAAAAAGCTCTAAAAATCATCCGTTTTCTAATTATTATTATCATTACTGATTACAGACGAAAAGTTTAAAAGACCCGCTTCTAAAAGCTACTGCAGGGTGGATCTATTCACCCCAATACATTTTGAGGCTGTTAATGTTTAGATCACAAGCTAGAATTTCCTGAATACAATTTTTATAAACAAATACTATTGTTAATAATAAATATAAACGTATGATATTGATTTGCTATAACATTATTTTTTAAATTAATGTTTCAATGCGGGAGATCAGAGTTTTAAAAAGTGTGTTTAAAGTTACATACATGCATAAAATACAGGTATATAATTAATATAAACGTTTCGATTACGTCGGAACACTATTTTGACATTGGTACGCATGAAAAACATATTTTTCTGTCAAATTTTTCAAATTGAGTGACTTGCCCACTTATCGCAATAAAATATTAGTTATTTAGAAGATCTTCTAATGCCAAACTCATTTTGACCTTTAGAATTATAGTGACCCACTAAGGCCGTTAAGGCTAAAAAGATTTCGATGGGACTCTAGATTTAAAACACGTTTTAACACACACATGCGTATACTACATCTTCTTCTTCATCATATTTTAAGAGATCCTAAGATCTGTGTTACAGAAAACTAGTTGTTTTCCTGAGATGATGAGATCCAACTGTTTCCCCATCTCTCGGATCTTCAGGAGATGTTGACCCCATCTTCAGTCGGACGTTGTCGAGATAGGAATTCATTAACTGCAGTGTACACAAGTATGTCGCCGCTCATTCTGTCCACATGGTCCCGCCAGTATCTTTGCCTGGATCTGCTCCATCGTACGGTATCCTCTATAGTATTACGGATTCGGTCTCGGAACGTTTTTCCAGTAATGGACCTTAAGGCCTTAACTTCAGCAGTTCTGAGTAGCCAAATTGATACAGTTTTAGCCAGCGAAGCGGTTCCACAGCATATAAGTCATGATGGGTCTCACACATATCTTGTACATTCTGACCTTACCGTATAATACATAAGTATACTTACTTTAAAACTCCAATATTTTTTTTGCTTCTTTGCATTGGTTCGCAGGATATTATTCAATAATTTTGGAATTACGCAATTTAATATTTGTTTTCCGAAATAATTTGCGATTCGAGAAACGGTCGAGGTGCGAGAAATTACATATGTTTGTAATGCGGAATTATTGTTATTGGCTTTGCATCGATCAGCCGTTTGACAGAATAAACAAGTACAGTATATTGTTTAGGTGTAAATATAATTATGGCCGAGCTGACAAGTTGTATGTAACGCGCCGTATGTACATTTATCAAGTCCACCAAAATGGCGGCCAGTGTGTTTAACAGTTAGCAGTCAGCAGTTGGAACAAGGTGTATTATTTATATTACTTATAATGTAGTAGATGGTCAGCTAATGAGGTGAGTGTAAACAGCGAGTCTCCAGCTGACGCTATCTCTATCTGTGATCCGTTAACAGATATCCACAACAGAGAGTATAACAATTTAATATGAAGTATAAATAGACGATCTGTATCAGACAATTCGCCCGGAGAGGTTTTAAGCCCCAAATATTCAAGTATTATAATATGTAATTACTCGGGCCCAAACACGTTCAAGTGGATTCAGCGTTAATGCCTTTCTACACGGTGCTTCAAAATTCATAAATATTTTAGAATCTTTTTTTAGATTAGAAAATCTAATCAAATTACACAAAAGAACAGAAAGATGATCTTTAAGTTGATTGTACCTATCTAATTATGCAACAGTATTTTTTAAAATATTTTATTATGGTTATGTTTCGGGTATAAGTATTTACAATATATTTTGAATTTTTTATAATTGCCGTTATTTTGTGATATTTATATTTTTTTGTAAATGTTGTTTTTTTTCCACAAATGTTTCTTATTTAATTTTTTTTTCGTTAAACGTGTAAGCTGTTAAATCAATGAATAAATTAGGTTTAAAAAACAGCGCTTCATAAAATTGGTTATTATATTAAATTCGTACAAAAATTAAGATACAAAAAAAAAATTACTGGACTTTAAATAGCATATTGAAGCTACTTAATTAATAAACACAATTTAATGAGGAAGTTCAGTGCTACGGGAGACAACACTCACCGACGACAACTCGTGACGTCAAAGGTGGAGTAATTTCAAAATTACAAAACTTAAAACAATCATAGCTATAATAATACGTTACATATATATATTATTATATACGTATATTTTTAGTTAGTTGATTAGTTAGTTTGATAGACTGTGAACCCAGCGGAGATGAGACTGATTAGACCCAGTAGTATTGAAAATTATCAATTATCTGAAAAGTAATTTTACAACAAAATCGTACACAAATAATTACCATCCTTTTTTTGACCCAGAACAAATTTTGATAATTAAATGATATTGAAAAAAACCCACAAAATATGCCCAAAATGTGAGTTTTTAAACTGGGTCTAGTCCGACCCACCTCCGCCACGCACATATATGTATTTTTGAGAAGTTTATTTTTTATTTTTTAAAACAACTGAACTTCCTCATGGAACAGCATGTGTTTTAGAGTAACCGTGTATTTATTATAAAGTAACGCATGTATGCGATTAGACACCTTTTATTATCAGCTCAACGTAGTTGATACATATTTATAATACAAGGGTAAAAATTCCGCTTGATTATGAGAACAGGTTATGTGGAATTATTTTTCACGTCTTTAATAATTAATGTTTTGTTTTCTTGATAATTATTTATCTGTTCGATATCAGTAAGTAAAAGAATACAAAAAAAAACAGACATCGAAATGTTTCAATTCACAAATTTAAAATATGATTTTAAATCATTGCATTTTTCCTTGATATTTAGAAAACAGACTAAATACATATGATATTTTGTTATTGTTTTATTTAAACAACCGACGGGTTATAAAATAAACCCTTATGGATTGGTATATAAACAGTTCATCAATTTAAGATACAAAAAATATTAAATTTGTGATCAATCATTTCAACTAATGTTAGTATACAATATGTTAAGTTTATCCAAATTTATACTAACTGGTTCATTAAAAACAAAAACGAAAAATATTTTCAGGCTTTGCCATATGTAGCCGAAATAATTCAACTGGTAAAAAAATGTACCAACTCATATTATTTAATATTTTTATTAGATTGAATTTTTCTACTGACATTTCTTGGTGAAACTGCATTTTGAATATAATAATGACGTATATACTTTTATCCGACTTTTACAGGTAATTTTTACCAGTGACAGGGTTTCGTCGTGATCGACACCAGCTTGACGATGTCGGTCACGACGAAACCCCGTCATTGCTAAAAAGTATCAATGAACGTTGAATAAATCCACATACGTATTTTTATGATAATAATTATATTTTTTATGAAAGGTAATGTTTTTTTACACATATAAATAATTCAATTGGAAAATGGGCACATTTATTTGTGTTTTGGTTTATTTTTTTACTGATCGACCGAAGTTTCGGTTTTGGCTCAGCCAAAACCTGCAGTCGGGATGTGTCGGATTACCTTCGGCTGTACTCGGGTAAAAAATTTACACAAATATGAGTAGATATGTTGTATTTTTGTCCATTCAAATAATCAGTTATTGTATTGCCACTATCTAACACAAAAAATAAAAACTAGACTGACTTTGTGATTTGTTGACTAGAGTTATTGGTTCTAAGATCTTTCATATTTATATTTTTGTCATTCCTTTGTTATTTTGAGAGAAGCAGATATTTAACTTTATTATTATATACATATTTTTTCATTTCGTTTCTTTTACATTTATTTTATTGAACATAATTTAAATTATTGTTTTGAGTGTAAACAATTTTTTTGGTGTGTGCATGAGTTTCTTACACTAATATACAAAGAAATTGGCAATATTTGTGTACATACTGTTTGTTTACCTAATAAAATAAATAAATAAACTAAATAAATAAATAAGTAATTAGTAAATTCCTATAGCGTACATGGAAGCACTGTTACATTTAAATTATATGTATTACATAACCACTAACCATAAAACTTATGCCTATTATTTCATTGCGTATTTTATTCAACACTTGTTTTAGTGAACTCTATGTTTAACAATAAAAACGCCTAATTTCAGGCGTTTTGAAGTGACTTTTAACTCGTTTCAATAAGCTTCGGTTTCGTCTGAAAGTCTTGTTTCGGTCAGTGACTAAAACAATTTTTTTTAAATGCGTATTATCCTTAAAATAAGTATAATTCCGTTTTCTTTCGCGCAACAGTTACCATTAACACAGTGTAAAGATATTTAGAATTGGCCTTGTAGATCGGTATCTTATCGTGGAGTGTTTTGATTGACAGCTTCTACCATTACCCCCTCCCTGAAGGGCGTGCTGGTGTCAGTCTTACTGTGTCGACTATAGACTGACTATAGTGTTTAGTGTGTAATTCTTACTGCTGCCAGTGGAAAGGCTGGCCTGACAAAACGTAATACAGGTAAACGTCGTTTTACGCCAGGGTTCTGTTCCCTGAGACACTGGCGTAAAAAAATCGGCGTAAAATGAACACAATTGTAATGAAAATATATGGTGTATGTGTGTCAAAATTCTAAGAAAAAAATTAACATTTTTATTTAATGAATATCCTTTATATTCAAAATAAATTATAAAAAATGTACTTAATAAATACACTTTAAATTCGTTTTCAAAATAAAAAAAAATCTTTTGAAATCAAATTTTTATAAATAGTGATTTTTTATAATAAATACTAACTCACTAGTTCGTCGGTGCTAAATTGAATTCTCACATTATTTTTTAAAAAGCATATAATTTCATTTGCTTTGATTGTTGCTTCCTTTCTTGAAGAATCATGACATAAACTACAAATATTTGTATATTCTTTTAACTTTAATAATAATAAAATAAAAAATATAATCATACCTTTTTATTTTTCTTAAAAACAAAACGAAAACTAACTCGGAAACAATTTCACACACACAATAGGCTGCTCGCATACACGGTAATATAATAAAACAACGCGTAAAAGTGTGTCTGCTATTAGAATCGCGGCGCCTACTAATCGTTGTCTGAAGTCAGCCGAACCGGGGAATCCCACGCCGGCCCTAACCGGCATAATTGTAAGTCGCAGTTTTTGATCGCTACCTCTCTAAAGATGTTTATATGTATATATTACTTAAAGATTAATACAATAATATATATTGGTAACATCATGACAATCAAGCAGATTGTTTGGTGACTTGAGACCGTCATTGAAATTGTTTATGTAGGTACATGTCATTTTCGCGGATGTTTTTTAATGATTATTAAAAATATTACACTAACAAAGTTATGAAGGGATACTCTTTAGCTGGTAGTAT
This sequence comes from Micrasema longulum, assembly GCF_059751315.1. NCBI lineage: Eukaryota > Metazoa > Arthropoda > Insecta > Trichoptera > Brachycentridae > Micrasema > Micrasema longulum. The sequence continues at coordinate 712,419 of NW_028277537.1, read as the reverse complement.
AACAGTATTCTTGTAAAGTCCGTTGTTGCACGGAGTGCGGATTGATCACAATCTGGTGTTGGTACCACACTACACAGCACGAGCCTAACAAGACCCAAACTGTTTGCCCTGCCAAATAAGGCCCGTGACGGTCGTGTTGTATGTTGTATATAATATTATATATTTGTATTTTTAATAAAAAGTGTGCCTTGGCTCTAAATATGCTAAACAGTAAAATCTGTTCTCACTGAGTTAAAAACAAATCAATTCACGCACCATTCACACGTCATTTAAAGTTTTTTTGTTCATAATTTGTGAAAATACTCGCATATATAATGAGATTAATTCATGTAAATGCATGTATATATTTGTCCTACAATAATTATAAACAAAAACCCAAAAAATCTTTCAATCTTGGAGGATAAATACATGGAATATAAATTAAGGATTTTTTGTAGATAAAAACAATCTTATGAAAAGGTGATTTAAAACATTGTAATCAAATAAAGAATCTAAAACAAATTGTACTTAGAGTATGTATTAAAAGTGAGGATGGATAGTCGTAATTAGCTTTCAAAATGTCGCAATATTATGGGTATGCATTATATTAATTTTATTTTACATTATTGCAAACCATAGAATATATCATTCCTATTCCGATTACGCGAATATTTATTACTTACTTTTACTTGCAGCTATGCATGCGTGGCATTAGGGAGAAATTAGTTAATTAATTAGTTTTGTCTTTAAACAACAAGAATTTTATATAACGATGCATTTTTTCGGGATAAAAAGAAGCCAGTATTCATTGCCGGTCCTCGAACTACAGCTATGCGACGATCGACGCGGAAGAACAGAAAAACGACGATCCGTTGAACGTAGCATCTTTATTCTGTTTTGGTATTAATTTATTTTTCCAGTAAGAAGTTTCTCGAGGGAGTGATATATTTGATTTTTATTGGGATAATAACTTGTGACACTTGTCACCTCTCCGGCTATGCCAACGCAAAAAATCACGTTAATTGGCCGCTTCGTCGACGTAAAAGAGAATACATTTTCCCAGTGAGAATTTTCCTGAGGGGGTGATGAATAGTAGCCTATGCTCCGGCTATCCTTATGCAGAAAATCACTTTTGTCGGTTGCTTCGTTGTGACGTGAAGGAAACAAACATACTTTAGCATTTATAATATTAGTAAATTAAAAATATCGTTCTCAAGATCTATAACATGAACTGCTGGGTATATAACCTTTAGATTAATAAGGTTTTTTATTGTAAATATTTCTAGATTTTTATTATAAGGAAAGACAATAGTATACGCATTAACAGGACTTTGCACAGTGTGTTAAGTAATCATTTAAACCTGTCAAATGCTTTAACTTCCAAATTCCTTTCAGAAAAAAGTTTTCCACCTCTGTTAAAATTCTGTAAATATTCTCAATAACGAAAAACAGAAATAACTTTTACAAAATTTGAGTTTGTCCAAATGTTCGTAGACAAGACGTATAGAAATTGAAAAAATAAGATTTTCAGGCGTTGCCTACATAAAGGTTTCAGCTCCTTAACTTTACAAACATCAACAAACGAAAGAATTGAAAGAATATAAATGTTCAAATATGGGCAGAATGGTGAATGTTACACAGTGTGTAAAGTAGCCACTTAAACCAGCCAATGACGGGTCACAAGCCATGTAAATTCCTAAACTTCCATATTCCCTTATTTGAAGTATTCTTTATCCCTGTTGTAATTTGTAAATATAAATAGCTGTTTCCTTTTGTTTTATGAACTTAAATTACGTCAATATTCTTATGTATACCTTTGAATGTAGACTATACAATGTGCCATGTACATTCACATTCACATCAATCTCTGAATAAGATAAGCATATAATTATGATCCTTATCACTTCACTACCGAAATACTATTTTCCAAATAAACCATTGTCGGACTGTCAATCAAATCACATACCCATTTACATCGAGTCAGGGCTGTCGACCAGTGAGTGTTATAATAAACCTTATATGAATATATTCGTGACAGGATTATTACATACAATTTTACAAATACCGTCAAAAGATTTGTTACCACTACTACCATCACGCCATTTTCCCGTAGGGGTAGGCGGTAGATTTGAAAGATTTTTTACATAAAAAAAAGAAATATGCTGTACCTCTCCAAAAAAGCGACAAGCTCTTCTGCTTTGAGAGAGAGACTTACATTGACTTAATATTAAATTGTTTTATTTAAAAAATGTGTAATAATGTTAACAAAATAAAAATATTTTTTATTACTCATTTAGGTGATTTTTTTGCATGGTATTCATTTAATTACATACATAAATACAATGCAGCACCTTGGAAATAAACATAAACTCGTAAATAAATCAGTTTTAACCTTATGTATTTTATAAATGAGAAAAATAATAATACAGAAATACTTATTAAAATAGAAATGCTGTTTTTACTCAGGGTCAGAAAAATTCTTTAAATTTACTTTGAATTCATTTAATGACATGATAGTTAATGAACTTTAAATAGTTTTAAGTTCATACGGGAAGATTATTATAATTTTGTATTCCTTTGAAAACAAAAGTATTATGACCATGGATTGCGCGAAACTTAAAAGTTTTGGTGTTATTTTGGTATTTGATTGATTTATTCATCTCAAAATAGTTTTTTTTTCTTATATACAAATTTGTCCAATAAAATTTATTTTGTAAATAGTGGAACTTTAAATGATTGGATGGCGTTCTTATGATTTGCCCAAATATTTCATTTTAAGGGGCATTTTCAACGAGTTGTAAATAACTCGCTATTAGAAAATGGGATCAAGTTGGGATAGTGTGGGAATCGAACCACGGACCTTTGAGCCGTGAGTCCGAGACACTAACTACGGGACCACAACCCGATCTTGATGATGGTCATTGTACTATTTTAAGGAAATTAAATATATTAACATATGCATGAACAATAACATATTGTAATAATATTTATTACAATATAAAACAATGTTAAAATGATAGGAATTAGCTCTAGGAATTTTCTTTGTATTTACATTAAAGATTAAAGGTTGTACGAATTGTATAATTTTCAATGCGAAGTTTTTATTATAATTTTATCTATTATGAGTATAGTGTTGAACATGAAGATATTGAAGAATAACAAAATATACTTTAAGGTTCAAGAAATGTTCATATTTTATAATTGTTCATTTTTAAAACAAAGGGAATTTTTAATTTTACCATATTTACATGTTACACGTGTAAACACCAAAGCTTAAAAAAAATCGCTTTACAAAAAACGAAATATTTGTTTGTACGTGCTACAAAAAAGATTTTTATTCTAAAGGTTGAAAGGCATATTTAAGAAGTAAAATCTTATATAAATAAATGCTTTAAGGCACGTTGGTATAAAAAAAAAGATAAATTGCTGGTTTAGATTAAATGATTATCTTGTTTTAGAAAGTCCCCCTATTTATACAAAGTTGTTAAGGCATTAGAATACATAATATTATTTCTAGAGTAAGATACCATGTATGGTCCTTGAAGAGCTTTCATTACCTACTTCTGCACCGTAAATGTGGGTTTCATGATTCTTTATCCTGAATCGTGATAGTGAAAATTATTTACAGAGTACTCGGTAATAAGGGAGGTGATTTCGTGTATATTTTTCAAATTCGAGAATATACAGGGTGTTCATTAAACTCTGTCACACCCGAAACCACGATGATCAGTATGAGCAAGAAGACACATTGGCACATTAAAATATTTTTTTAGAGCTAATAAAATTTAAAAAAATAAAATATCAAAAAAAGCAAATGTTTGCTTACTTCTGCAGGGCAGAAACGAGGAGGGTGAGGGGGTAGTCTGATTCTGCGCCGCGCTTCCCTCACTTCTCATTTGTTTTTTTTTATATTTTATTTTTTTATAAATTTCTTTGTCATAAATATTTTATATGTCTTCTTGCCCATACTGATCACTGTGGTTTGGGATGTGACAGGGTTTAAAGAACACCCTGTATAGTCAGTGAAATAAGTCAGTTAATTTATGTCGAAATCGGAAATCTCTATAAGTAACATAAAAAATGTGAATGCAAAAAAAAGGTAGGTGGGTATGAAAAACTATAAAGACCACTTACGTCAAATAAATAGACACGCTATTTCTATACTAACTACACCTATTCTCTAAATAAAGCAAATCTTTTTAATAAGTATAACTAATTATCTATTTATTCTATAAATTTTATGATTATATTTACAAATATAACACTATTATATATATGTTCTATTTTTCTAGTGCAAATAGAGCATTTTTTCTTGACATATACGACATATGTATATGTGGTTTCACGTCCGATTACAATAAAATTGCATTAGGCATTTATATATTAATACACATAGACATGCCCTAAGACTCAAAAATGATGACACTTAACTCATGCCCGAGAGCTTAGTTATGACTAACGCGTATTTAGTCGATCTTCGACCGCCAGCCAAGCGTGACGTTTAGAATCCAAACCAAAATTACTGCTTGTGTCATGAAAACGTATAAAAACCTTTCGGATAAACATTGTAAAGAGGATTGCGTAACTTTTTATTGATAAATATTTGTTCATGAGTGGTTAACAAAGCTTAAAACAATTACTATTTCAATATAAATATTATTTTTGGTCAACTTCAAATTACGCCTAGCGGCGCAATAACGAAGCTTTTGTTACTTATAGAACTGCACTGATAGGAATACGTTTTTTTTAAATATAATAAATGTGAGTTCGTATTATTTTTGCATTCCCAAAAATCCAGTGAAAATAAACAAATAGGTCAAATTTATAAGGAAATTAAGCAAAAATATTTATATTTAATAATAAGCGAGATAACATCATGTTATATTGGAATATTTACATGCGCAATGCACGAGTAGAGGGTACCCTCGCTTGCTACTTACTAGATAAAGGAAGTATGCATACAGGTACGCCTAATCCAAAATAATGACAAATTCTTCAACAAAAGCTCTTCTCATACGTCATCACCATAAAGACGCCGTGTGTACATTTCCCGCGTAAACATACCCCGTTTCTTCATTTTCTATGCATTTTCAAATAGTGGAATGTTTACACGTCAACAGAGCGCGGGCGGTTAAATTTCCCGCGCGCGCCACTTGATGTCACGGAACAAAAATATTCATATTTGTGTTGCCTGGAGATAAACAAGGCAATGTTGGCAGTCATTCTCCAATAGTAATGTGTTCGTAAATGCAACCCGCAGATGTCATCGCACCGTCTCAGAATTCTCCGCTATTTGCGAACAGCAAATTGTTGGTCCCAAAGGGTGACATTTTGACGTCTTTTGCTATTTTCCCGGTGACACGTTGGCGCAAAGCTTTGTGGCGTATACCTATTGCATCCCTAATTCTAACGTTTATAATTTTATGACAAATATAATGCCTTTATTTCTATGTCAGTATTTTTGTTTGGTTTATAATAAAGTTTGATAATGTGTACGAAGGCACAGTATTAATGATTTTTTAAGAAGATTTTTCGAAATCATTACTAAAAAAATAGGGTTTTCCACATGCAACTTTCATTGTTTTCTGAACTGATATCCGAAGCATTTAATAGGAATACTTACATTTTTATGATTAACCCAAATATTTTAATTTTGTGGATATTTTCAGTTAAAATAAACCGTATTGTACGTATATATTATACATATATAATCTAAATAACCGTATTAAAAAATAGAAAAGAAGTTGTCGTAAAGCGGGGTTTGAATCTACTCGATTCCGCAAAACTACCACAAGACTAAATTATTGTTTTCAGAGATTCTATTTCATTTTATAAAAATATTTTCAATATTTTGGAAGAGAGTATTAAGCTCTCAATGACAGAAATTATTTTCAAGAGGATAGTTAAGGACTGGATTTTTCTTAGCATGAGGGATTTGAGTAGGAAACTCTTTGGTGATTTTTCGAACACAATATTATGACCTATGTTTTTTTTCTACCTCTTCTTTTACGTTTGCGTTTGCTGTTTACCATATTGTTTGATCCCATATAATATTTGCTGTTATACACTCGTATGTCTGTGTTAACTAATTACTCGCCCCAACTCAACACAGGACTTTAGGTCGCGTGGAATTGAGACTTATGTATCAAAGAATGTGTAATAAACTGTATATCAGTAAATTAATAAAAAATAGAACAAAATCGAAATATAGATACTGCAAGCGGTACACCATCTGGTGTAGATGAGGGTTAGAAAGAGCTTTAAAAATATTATTTATAGGTTCGCGTTATAACAGACTTAATCATGATTGAAATATGTAATTATATATTATATAATTTCTCCTATGTAACGTCTTCAGGATTCCACTTGACAATCTTCGAGGAAAAGATCTGATAGTATTTTCCGCATAGAGTATAGCGTTCATAAACAGCATATTACAATGTAGTCCGTTGCTACAAGTCTATTCTGTCCACCGTGGCAGATCACCCTTATCTAGCCCCATCTTCTTATTAACACGGTCGCTTCAATGTTCCGCGAATTGAATTATTAACATCAGAATTATTTGTCCCGGGGTCCAGGAACTAAAAGGAAATATTCAAATGAGACGTTCGAGAACGTTTACAGAAACAGTAATTGATCGAGATAAATTCTTAAGCCTTTCGTTCTTTAGCTTAGGAACGTGATGTGTTCATTTAACAATAATAATTAAACGAACAATCTACATACTACGTAACTCGAGAGAAGAGACAAGTTCTTAATCGGTAGTCATAAACTAATAATTATTGTGAAGAATCAAAACTTCTCATATTGCAGATATATAAAACATTCCATTTTTTTAAGTATGTATTTAAATTTGAGTATTATGTATATATGTTTATACCTCGATTCCCGTACAACTTTAAAAACACATTTTGTGCAAACGATTTGTTCATTAATGTCATTACATTTTTAAATTACTTCGTTTTATTCACCAACGTTGATCTATTGTGATAAAATTTTCAGTATTGTTAATTTTAATACTCCTTTTATTAAATTTCTATTATTCACCAATATTGTTCACAAAACACAAATTCACAAAACTCGCATGTGATTTTTTTACAATTATAAAATTAATTTGTACATTTTGTCAAACATTTTCGCTCGTACATACGACATAATTTAAAGTTTACAAACAATAAGTTTTTATCGAATAAAAATTCACTTAAAAAATAGCGAGTTTCATCGATGAGTTTAATAAGCACGTTTTCATTACGCTATCGTTGAGGAAATATGGGCTCCCAAAATGCAGTTTCAAAAGTGCATTGACTATTATTAGCCTCAAAATGGGCATTACATAATCAAACTAGAACTCTGATAAGAGATAAGTGCCCACAGCACATACAGAGAACGTCCGCTGTATGAAGTTGAAACTGTTATTAGGTAGGTTTCATGTTGTACCGGGTCTTCGTATATACAAGTCACAGTTAGCCATCTCAAAATGCAGCCACGTATTCTCAAAGATAAGTGATTCACGAAGCGAAACGCCCAGATAGTTGTATCATGAATGAAGAAGTTGCATTACTCATAGTTTTTATACTTTATATGTCTAAGTCCACGGAACGTCTGGCGCAATTTCTGTTAGTATTATAACAATATGCTCCTCTATCTTTCTAGCTCCAAGATTTATCTTTCCTCTGTCTCTTCATACGTATGTAATAACTCCTGTTTACCAAAATGTATACTTTAACTTAGATCGCTGGAGTGAATATGATTTATAATGATTGGATCTACACGGTATTTGTATTTGCCGGTTAGTCTAACTGTTTTTAAAACGTGTTAAATGCCTCTTATTTTAACATATTATTGTTTTATTTTAACGTAAAGTAATAAATACTTTAACATATTGTTAAACGTATTTAGAATTCGTTTTGTTTTTCTCTTATAAATTTCAGATATTTGTTCATTAATGAATCTACTCTTTTACATTGTATATGGAAGTGTATTTTAAGATTATTCTCGTTAAATCAGTTTTCAGACAAAGATTACAAACATGAGCTCAGCAAGCAATATTTGCATTTACTGTAGGATTAAGCTGACAGAATGAGATATCCTCACACAAACATATTGATGGAGTAAATATCAATAAAATTGTGAAATACTCGTAACACTCTGTGACAATAATTTACAGTATGATATAAAATATAACAGCTGAAGGAAAAAATCTAATTCGTAATTATGTCTAAAATGTTTAAAAATAATTGATAATTTATGTTGGTTATTCAGAATTGGAATAGCGGAGCTTTGGTAATATATATATATATATATATATATTTTTAAAAACGACATACTAGCAAATAAGTTCTGAAAATCTCGGGAGATTACTCCAAATTACTCATTAGATACTCAAAAAAGCTTATGAAATCCGCACAGGGGGAAATAAATATATACATATAAAAATCAAACACTGATTTGAGTCTCCTGAACACTTTATTTTATTTTTACAATATAAATACAAGCATTTCTGTGACGATTGATTCGTCTGTTCAGTAGACTCAAATTAGTGTTTGATTTTTATGTTTAAATTGTAAATACAGAGTTCCACAAAATAAACGCCAAATCAATAAATAAATGAAAATAATCATTGCAACAATTGAGCACAGCAATATCATTTCACTAGTTAGGTGAATTAATTTAGTATTCTAATGAGCATAGCAATATAGCCATCATCACATGAACATATATCTGGTTGTGTTGTGACGATGGTATACTGGTTTGGATGTGTGGTTTGTCTCAGGTGGTGCGGGTTGGAGTATGCAGATTCTTGGCGAGATACAGATCACCAGTGGGCGTTCGCCTCAGGCCTCGGCCAAGTCGCTTTTCAATTGTTATTTTGTCCCTTCATACTAATTTGATGGTATCGCACGTCCGTCCGTCCGCTCAACTCTTTCACGTTCAGAACAACTAAGTAATGTTTTGATTACGTTTCTAGAACGAAGTGAAACTTAACCCGAAGCGTTCCAGTTAATAGAGCTTTTAACTTAAATTTTTCTTATCGATAATGCTCGATTCATACATACAAAAATATATTGTATTATAGTTTGAGCATATTAAGCAAATGGACGTCACAAAATGGCTTAAAATAAGAAATAGGCAAATTTAGATACGAGTAGATACAGAAGATGGTAAAGACAGTATCATATGGGTCAATAAATTCTCGAGTGTAACAAATATGGAAAATTTACGTTCATTTCTCATTCTCTACCCCTACGAAGAATCGAAGTGATGATTAATTTAATTACTTAAACATGTATAAGAAACCTTTAAATATTATCAAAAAGTATGTGAGCTTTAAAATAGAGCTAATCTGTGACTTGAACCAGTCGCACTAACGTAAGTCAGTTACATATCTAATTAACCTAAAACTAATGTCTTTTAACTGCTTTTTAAAGTGATACAGAAGTATTCGAATGTTTTTTTTCAGTATTCTTGTACAGTTTACATACATTTAAATTCATCATGTCAATCCTATTTCTTCTTTGGTTGGATATTGCAGTTTTTCATTTTTCGGTCGTGAAGCCGTGGGTGTTTAAACTTCTTAAAACATTTTGATAATCCGTGTGTGGCGGAGAATTCAAAATGGCGGTCAGATGGCAGATTGGCTGGAAATCGGCAAATCGAAAAATAAAATGGCGTAGAGCAGTAAATCAGATGGCCGAGAAGATTCCCGCGAACCGGCGAAGAGAATATTGTTCCGATGGATTGATAGGCACTGCAGAGACCGGACCTCTACTGGATTTCGTATTAATCTCGATTTCGCGCTTTCCTTTTCTTCAGCCTGGCACAATAATTGAGTTTCTCGTTTTCAATAGTTTGCAGCAGATGATAAGCGAGTCCCGTTACGTAAAATGGACATATTAATCTCATCTCTTTTACATTTTACGCGCGTTTTATCTTATTAATTTGAATGACTGGGTTAATCAAACGATGGACGAGTTAATTCGGATTCTGTTCGACTTGCCAGACGTATTCCCAGGCGCCACCGACCAGGAGAGCAGACACGTGAAGGAGATGATAGAGTTAAACGTATTCATTTGACTACATTTAGTTGAGCTTAGATTGTGTGGGGTGATATCTCCTCATACTGCTGCAGCGAGCTTAATACAATCGAGCTTTATTCTATAGGGCTGACAACGAAATAAACATATAAAGACAAATGTATTTTTACAATATTTGAATTTGTCCAAATGTTTGTAGACAAAATACTGGATTTCAGCCCTTCGGGAGTCATTAAGATTAACAAACTACAACAGGGACGGAGAATACCTTAAATAAGGGAATATCGAAGTCTAGGCATTTACAGGGCTTATGACCTGTCATTGGCTGGTTTAAGTGGCCACTTTACACACTGTGTAACATTCACCATTTTGCCTATGTTTGAACATCCATATTTCTTTAAACCAGCCAATGACAGGTCATAAACCCTGTACATGCCTAGACTTCCATATTCCCTTATTTGAGGTATTCTCCTGTTGTAATTTGTTAATCTTAATGACTGCCGAGGTGGTGAAATCCAGTCTTTTGTCTACGAACATTTGGACAAACTCAAATATTGTAAAAAATATTGGTTAAAAGCTGGTTATTACAAGTTTATATATGAATTAATATATAACATATCTGTAAAAAAAGTTTTTCTAACTTTTTGTAGCTCAGCCTTTTTACTTCATTAATATTTATTTTTAAAAATCAATTGGAAAAATAATTAAGTAAAACATTTATTTCATTTTTATTTATTGATGATTGTAGGCATGTCTCGTATAAGTAAATACATTTGGGTGTATTCCTTTATATCAAAAGTCAGTTAAATTTGGCACTTACGTATTGTTTTAATGAATAAATAATTTGACTCAGAGATTGTGCTTAGCAGAAGTGCGGATGTTGCGAGTGTTATAGAATCGTGGGATATATGAGTTTATCAATAGCATCAGAACACCAGAACCAATTAAAGGAATAAAACAATCCCAGGAAAGCATGAACTCCCTGCAGTGTGGAGATACAGAGCTGCCCAGCCCAGAGCATTGGTTGAATGCGCGATTCTATATCACAGAGTTCATGAGGACCTTATTATACCCTCCTCGCTACATCTTCATTTGCGGGCTCCGGTGCCATCTACCTGTAGCTATCCGCCTCACCTTCTCGCTTCCTCGTCCTCCTGTTGACTTACCCCCTCCAGCGCGGTGCAGACTTGCTGGCAAATTGGAAGATGGAGAGAGAGATAAATGAGGTGTTTTGTTTGTCTAAGACTCTGTATGGTTTCAATAGTTCTATTATTTCAATTATTTTATCGGCTATCATAGAATTAAGAATAGTCCAGAAAGAGCGTAGAATCATATTTAAATACATCGGAGTGTGTCCAAAAATCCCCCCACATTCGCCGCGCGTGTTCGTGAAGTCGCCGCGTCATGTTGCCAGATGGGAAAAATATATAATCATAACACAAATGTAAGGTAAAAAAATAAAGAAATTTGTCAATTTTCCTAAAATTTTATTGTGCACGCGGAAACATTGATTGACTCAACAGAGTAGATAAGTAAAGGGTCATTTAATAAGAGTAATTGAATTAATGAACTTAAAAAAGAAAACATTTTTTTTGTTTTACATAAAACGGATATTTTCATATCATGTTAAATAATATTTTATGTTTTAAAGATAATGTCGGTCAAATGTCCACCACGGCGTTGTTTAATCTGAGGTGCAATTTTCATTAGATGAGCAAAGTAGGGTTAAAAAAATACTACCCTGGCAACACTAACGAAATGTCATATTTCAATCTTCCTCGACAGATACAAAAATTATTCAATACCTCCCATGACACCAAACACAATTAGTAGAGTTACTAGACATTCCATCCTGATGCTGCAAAAGCAATAAAAAATTAACAAAACTTACGGCCAAAGAGGATCGCTCTACTTCTGCATTAAAGCGTTCAATCTACTTCTATTGTACGTAAGGACAATTAGTAAATACTACCACTATAAAATCGCTATTAAGAAATGGATAATGGAGGTGAAATGCGCACGGATTGATGAGTGGATCAGGCCAAATATGTTTTTATTATGTTTAATAAAGCATGCTTCAAAATTATTTAAAATGTCTCCTTCGGCACGGGACTTCATAAATTGTTCATAAAGAACAAATAAAAAAAATTGTATGTTTATTTTTTGGGTGATACCGTGTGTGTTGGATTTGTTCCGACGTTTCAGCTACCATTGCAGGAGCCATAATCAGGGTAAACTGAGTGTTTAATATAAAAAAGTATGTGTTTAAGTACTAGTAATTTGTACCGTGTCGCAGTCGGCAGTAGGCACATTTCTATTCATTTTTGTAGTATGTAGTGCTGGGAACCATGTTGGGTTTAATTTCAGCCCGTCGTCTTTGTTTATGTTATTTGGGTGTCTGTGTATTTCGATTGCCTCTTTTATTATTGTAAAATTTTCGGTTCGATGGCGAAAAAATGTCCAGTGTCAATAAAGTGTTCCGCTATTGCGGATTCGTCAGATGGCTCCTGCAATGGTTGCCGAAACGTCGAAACAAATCCAACACACACGGTGTCACCCAAAAAAGAAACATGTTGATAACAGTGATCGTGAAAACCTTCACACCTATTTGAATAAATTTGTATTCCCTTAAAAAAAACATTTTACAAATTAGAATATTTCGTTTGCATGGTTTCATAAAATGTATAAACACGGAATATTTATGAAAATTATTGATACCACTTTGAAAACCTTGTAATTAACACTGATACATTTTTTAAAGATGTATTCACCCAGTAACACTTAAGGAACAAATATTTTAGACAACAATAACTAAATTCTATTTCTATTATATAATGTTGAATTCTCTATCCTTATGTTTATGAATCAACATATTTAATTTTATAATAATGACACCTGTCTCGAATATGTCGCAAAAGCGATGAATTGCTGTCACCGGTTATTTCAAATTTGTGGATTTGAGTATCTTTACTTTTTAATTTCTATAATAATAAAAAATATATGGATTGCATTTTTAATGTAAATATCAGCGCCGATATTCAATATACCTGAATTTATATTTAGTGAAAGATTAATAATGAAATGAGTTATTTTCCTCGAATTAAGTTCGCAAATATTTTTTCCGTTTACTTATAAAACAAAAATTATGATGGAGTTGTTTTGTCGTATTATAAAAACGTAAATGCAGTGTACATGTAAAATAAAATCATTGAATGATTCTGAAACTAATGAGGTGTGTTGTGTGCGAATGGATCGAGATATCCAACACACATTCACACGAGGAAGTATGTATGTGTGTGTATTATACATTGTACGGTCGTAAGCCGGTGGTGGTTGTTGATGTAGGAAGGGTGGCGGCGGCGGGGGGGAGTAGTGCAACAAGTCACAAAGCCTGATGTCTCAATTAAGGCTCTCGTCCTGTGACAGTGATATACCCTCCGCATTGGCAGAGATTCTTAAACGAACCGCAGGAAATGGAAATTATATAATTAAGTAGAGGGTTTAGTTATCTAGAAATATTTTTGGAACAACGCTTTATTTTATCAGTACTTAAAACGTGTATTTCAGTAGACATAAAATATTATAAAATAGCTGAATAGAACCAGGATCCTAAGCGAGTGTTTCTGACTCGATGACTACTCAGGTGAAAATCCTGAAAAAGGAAATCGACTGGGGATAAGCCCGCCTAGTAGTGTAGTGGTTGGCACATTCGCCTGCCGTACTTGAAGTCCCACGAGGAAGTTCAGTGGTTTTTTTATTTGTTAATTGACTATCAAACTAAGCCACTTTTTTAAAAAATGTATCGCATTATCGGCGCTATGATTTTTTAAAGTTTTGGAATTCTGAAAATACTCCGCGTGTGACGCCCCAAGTTCTCTTCGGTGAGTTCTGCTGATTCCCGTAAACCGGAAATATATCACAACACTATCATTGGTTGATTTGGAAGAATTAGTAACGTCGTTCAAAGTAGTGCGTTTTTTTTTTTTTTTTTTAAACATACATTTTCAAGAAACTTCGCCGTAGAATTCAATGCTCTAATTTTTACCGCGCATTGGAAAATAGGATACAAACATTTTGTGTATCCTATTTTCCGTGGCACTGAACGACTGAACTTCGCCGCCATTGGCTGAACTGTATGAAGTAATTAAATTTATAATTTACAAGAGAATTTATCACCTAATTTTAATGTTATTTTGATTGTTGTGATTCATTTTCTAAAACATGCTATTTATCTGAGTATTTTAACCCCTAAGCAAAGAGAAATATGTATGTAAATGGCTTCCTACTTCCTACACAGACCGCCCGCGCCCTTGTGCGAGTCATTGACTATCAGAATCTGGTCTTAGTGAGTTGAGATATATGGAAATGTGACTTATACAGAGTCATTACGTGTCTTAGAGGTCGAATGATTGTTATTTTAATGTTCCCGTGTGTTTCTCTTACCTTATTTTTAAAAAATAAAAAAAATCTTTTTTTTTTTTTACGTAAACCTTAAGAGCTATTTGTTATGCAGACATCTGCTATTTGTTATGCAAACATTTGTAACCCAGATGCTAATTCTGAACTGCTTGATAAGTTGGAACGATCGCAGAATGTTTGTTCTCGTTATATCTTTAATCTTCGCAAATTTGACCTCATAACCGATTACCGCACGCAACTACACTGGCTCAGTATCAGGCATAGAAGAAACATTCACATTCTATCGCCTCTTCACAATATTTTGAATAATCCCACTTCGCCAGTTTGTCTGAGAGAGCTCTTTCAACCTCTATCGCTACATGGACTATCTCTTCGCTCTAGTAACTAGAGAACCCTTTAATATCCCTTCACCGCTCTAATTTTCTCGCCTCCTCTTTCACAGTAGTAGCTGCTCGATTGTGGAATAATCTACCCACTAATGTTAGAGGCGCCCCTTCTTTATTTACATTTTAAATCAAGATTGAAATGTCACTATCTTTAGATAGTTTATGTTTGAGTTTTTCCTGTCTCCTTCTTTCCATCTTATCACCTCTCCCCTCCTCTCTTCATAGTATAGTGTATTTTTTTTCGTTCATGTTTGTTTTTAACTTTTTATGAAATTATAAGTGTAAATTTTTTAGTTAATTTTTGTTTGAAATGTTTTATCAAATTATAAGATTCTGTTAAAATATGACATGTACTTATAATTTTCTGAAACTGAACGGTTTGGGTAGGTAGGAAGAAATTGCCTTAAGGCAATATGCCCGGTCCTTATATGTTTATAAATTGTATATGAATTTAAAGTGTAAAATAAATAAATAAAATTAAAAAATAATATCGTATTTTAAAAAATACATGTTACATATTTTTTAGGTTTTCATAGAGGAACTTTAGCCCTAAGGGAAATTGTACACAAAAAATATTTTCTTACGCGCTCAAAAAATCAAAGCATTCAATTATATGGCAAAGTTTCGTCAAAATCTACGAAAAAAATATTTAAAAATATTTTTATAAAAATTAACTACTTTGAACGGCGTCACTAGTTCATAGGAATCAAACAATGATTTCTATGAAAAATTTAAGTATCTTACTTCGTCAGGAACCATTAAACACGTTTCAAATATATTTATTTATTTTAAAGAAACAAACAGTCGACAATGATATAATAACTTTTTTTTTTAAATACAGTTTAAAAACAGACCAGCAAAGTTTTTAAATAAAAAAAATGATTTTTTAATTTTTGGTAGAGATTTTTTAATTTTATTTTATGGACGTTTGAACAATCATGACTTTATAAACTTGACTCTATAAGACAGTTCGTCAACAGTTTATGTCAGAACTTCGGGGCAGTAACCTCACAAAAGAAGATGCACAGGAGCAGCCGATAGAAAGGCCTGAAGGCCCTCTGTGGACACTGAATAAACCCAACGTAACAAAACGATGAAAACGGGGAATAATTATTTTATGTTAATTTTTTTATCAATGACAAATACAAATAATCTAGTTTTTTCCAGACATCGTCAAAATCAGTTAAACCAATTGCATTATATTCCTATCGTTTTGATTCTTAAACTTATCCTTCAGTTCGAATTTTATTTCAATTTAAATAATTATGCAGTAAAGCAAAATAAGTTACTAACACAAACAGAAAATTATCTTTGACGGACGCTCCGTACAATTAGTTTTTTAATCGTATAGTTTTGGCAATTTGCAATTAATTTGGACGCGATGATTACATACCTTTACAATAAGTAAAAACACATACGTATCTATTTCGATTAATAGAACTACGTCATTTATTTTTCCTTTTAGAAATTATTCGGATATCTCTCACAAGCCACCGCTTTTAAAAATGGCAACACAATAAATACGTTTTATCGACATATAACCATCATTCCTTCACTTTGAATTCGGGCACGAGTGCGGATGCGGGTGCGGACGCGGACAACATCCTTCACAGCCTACGCGGGCAACATTTGGGGCTGTAACCCATACAATGATAGCGTCGATCTTTATCTCCGCCAGGGCGCGCCATCTCGCATTCCCGTTCTAATTAAAGATCCCTATCTGCCAACACTAAAAACTCCCATCCAGCCTTATTAATTCCTAATACTCAGATCGACTATCTGCGCCGGGGATCGGGTATTTATACGTATATTATAATATTAGAAGCAGGCCGGCCTCGGTTACTGAGTACGCGATAGTGTATCGAGCTTACTTCGGAAGGCTCGTGCTGATATGAATAATTGCTGTTTATTATTGTAGATTAGGCCGAGAGCGGCCGATAGTGATGGTAATTAGAAATATCGCATTTGTTGCCGCAGTGGGTAGGGAGTAGTCTGACGGCGAGCAGCGAGACTCGCGCACTCGCATACCGCGTACCGAGTGCCGAGTGCCGATTTAGGACTGAAAGCTAGAGCTAGATGGTTCACCATACGCAGTCGCGCCACTGCCCGAGCAGACAACAATCTCGAATGCGGCGCGGAGCTCCTTATACTGAGATATTGTCGTTAGTTCGCGCTTTTTAATATTATAGGCAACATACGTATATTATAATTACGTAGAAGCGAAAAATGTTATAAATTAATATTTGTTTATTTCAGGTGAAGACGAGGAATGGGGAAACGAAGGCGAAGCAGCAATGCCAGCCGAAGTGAGTGCAGTCAGTCCTCCACTTCCTCGACTGAGGCTCAACACCAGCCTCGCCACAGATCCCGCGCGCGGCTCCTCCACCCCCGGGCCGGAGCGCACCCCGCCACCGCCGCCCCCGCCGCCCACCACAGCGGCGGAGTACATGGCTTCTCTGCCTCCGGCTCTACAGTCTGCCCTCGCCGCGGGTCTCTTTCCTCTGCCATTCTCGGTAGACGGACAGCCCCCCTCGGCTCCGCGACCTCCCCCGGACCCGCCGGAGTCCGCTGTCCGGCAACTGACAGTGCCCCTGTACATGTGCACCCCTTGCGGAATTCGGTTTTCTTCTTTGAGTACCCTCGAGGCGCATCAGACGTACTACTGCACGCACAGAGTGCCAAAACCGTCCGTCGAAGAAGATGGCAAAGTATCCGGAGCCGATGGAGGAAGCTCGATAGGAATATCCAACGATGAATCGACATCCGATGGACCCAATAAGTCATTGAGAACTGGAAAGCAATACACATGTACCCATTGTTCTTACAGTGCCGATAAAAAAGTCAGCCTCAATAGACACATGAGAATGCATTCGATATCTCCGAGCCCTCCATCTTTACCGAGTTCGACAGCTTCCAATGGTGATATAAGAGAAAACCCCGAGTTGTCTTCCCCGCCCATACAGCTCGTGCAAGATCGATACTGCACAGATTGTGATATTAGATTCAACTCTACTAAGACATTTCGAGCTCACAAAATGCATTACTGCAGTACGCGCCAAGTTGTGAAATCTACTCCCAATTCGGGAACGTCTGTGACACCTTCAGTTACGGTCAAAAGTGGTTCATCTTGCACATCCGGTTCGGCACCGCCTTCCCCCAACGAAGCTTGCAAATCACCTCCGTCTCCCACCTCGGGTAATACCGGGCAACAACCTCTTCTAGCCTTGCCGACCAACCCTATTCTCATAGTGCCATATTCACTTTTCAGAGGTGCCAGTGTTCTTTCAGGGTCGACTGTACCGGGTTTGCCTAATCCAGACACGCCGTGCTTTTTAATGCCAAACGGAACTATTCAACCGATGTCCCACGCATTCACTCCGTCCCACAGGCCACCTCTACCGTGTACGCCCTCCGAAGTGTTAAAGTCAATAAATAAGACTAGAGATTCTCAAATGAATAGAGATCCGTCAATACCATTAGATTTAAGTATAAGACGATCTCCGGAGCGCAGAAATACCACGGTTGTGGAGTTGGACGAACAAGAAAAAGAAAACCGATTACAGCACGCCATAACGCCGGAACAAATCGTTTGCGCACCTTCGCTGCCGGGATCCCCACCGCTGACTCCTTCACCTAGACAAGGAGGTTCGCCCGACTCGAGAGAATCTCCGAAACGAAAATACCAAGAGTCTCGCAGTAATAGCCCAAAACGAACCAATTCAACGCCGAAATCAAACTCTGACGAAAGTGTTCGCCTAAGTCCGAAATGTAAAACTCCAGTGTCGGTCACCAGCTCGATGATGCCTTTTCCGATTTCGACACCGATACACCCCTTATTCCTACGCTCGGGGGCTTCGTTGATTACCACGGAAATGGCGCTAAGACTAGCCACCGAGCTTCCGAGTATACAGACTGCGCCCCAGGTGTTGGTAAAGCAAGGTGTATCGAAATGCAAAGAATGTAACATCGTGTTTTGTAAACTCGAAAACTACCTGGCCCACAAAAAGCATTACTGTTCCGCCCGAGGACAGAGGGAAGACGGAGACGGGGTCAAGGCGGGAGCGAGTCCCCCCGTCAGTCCCAACAACAACACGACCGGGAAGACGAGCCCCGTGACGCAGTACCAGCAACTGATATGCGCGGCTTGCGGGATCAAGTTCAACTCTCTGGACAACCTCACCGCGCACCAGTCGTACTACTGCCTGAAGAGGGCGGAGATCCAGGTGAAGAGCGCGGAGGAGGGGAAGAAGTGCCCCAAGTGCAAGGGGGCGCTGGAAGCGGGGCACGCGTGCGGGGCGGAGGGCACGGCGGGCTGGCGGTGCCCGTGCTGCGACGTGGTGAGCGCCACTGCGGGCGCGGCGCAGCGCCACATGGAGTCCCACACGGGGGTGAAGGCCTTCCGCTGCACCATCTGCCGCTACAAGGGGAACACCCTCCGCGGGATGAGGACACACATCAGGATGCACTTCCAAAAGAGATCTGCAGATTTACAGGTAAGATTAATTTATGATCTTTTTAAGGTATTTCATAATTATAATCGTGTATTGTAGTAGAATTGTTCTATTCCTTTTTAAATACGAACAATTTGTTCATACTCCACCTTCTTTCTTTTCTGCTTTTCGTTCATTAATAACAAAATTAAAAAAAAAAACAAATTCAAAATTCGGCTAAACTATTCATACGTTTAAATGTGAATTACGTACCTACTGTTTTTAATGTATAAAAGTTTTTTATTTTTTATTAATTCCTTGCGAGATTCTGGTATATTTAAAATAAATACAATCAAACCGATATAAATAAAAGCGTTTTCTGTAACAAATTCATTATTCTTCGTATGTATAGTCGGTCTCGTGGTGTAGTGGTCAGCGCGTTCGCCTACCATGGTAGGCGAAACTTTCATGCAAGAGGTCTCGGGTTCGATTCCCGACATGGTTGGCGGAAATATTATTCTAGAGTAAAAAGGTGTTTTTACACTAGAATATTTCAAAGCCTCTGGACTGGTACCTGAAGCGTAGGACTGATCATCTTACCGTCATGTAACAAAAATGATCAAGGTACACTGCGATTGGTGTACCGATGTAGTGCCCAATGCACCATTAGGTGCGGAAAGGGAATGATAATGACGATTGTTCATTATGTACAACGCACACGTTGCACGTGTTTATTTTTTTCTTAATAAAAATAAATATTTGCGTTCTCATAATCATTAAATAAATCTACCCAAATATATCCTTTTTAAGGCCATTTTCAACGAGTTGTAAATAATCCACTATTAGAAAATGGGAATCAAGTTGGAATATAATGGGATTCGAACCACGGTCCTTTGATCTGTGAGTCCGAGACACTAGCCACCGGACCTCAAACCCGAAAAACAAAAAAGCTGCAAAATATTATTCTATTTGAAACTACAAACGAATCAAATGTACAATATTAAATACCTATACGAGTATTTTATAATCTACTTCTATGCACGAAAAGAAACACGTAGAAAAGAAACTTATTATTGAGTAGTGTATTATGTATAATGTGCACCTTTTTTTTAAAAATTTTATCTTTAAAAACTCTTTAACTTGCATAAATTATAGCAAAAAGTAGTAATGCCATGTCAGTAAATATCACCATTATTTGTAGCTATGCATTTTTTACTTGCGTAATGAATGTCATTGGATTAAGCATTGTGTATCAATAATTTATTATATTTTTATGAATAGGTTCGCTAGTCACAAAACTGTAACGATAATAATCGACGATAAGATGTTATCGTAGATTTATGTGTTCTATCGACAATCGTTATCTCCTACATAATCTATAAATGCACCCATAAAAACATATTGCATTGATAACACATAAAAAGAAATCCAAAGTGGATTGTAAAATATTGATGTTTGATAGTAAAATATAAATATAGACGTATTTCTGCAAGCAAAACCAGATTCAATTATTGAACACTACACTTCTATTTATCTATTTTATTAAACACGTATATTGGGATTTTACGTGTATTGAAGCACATATTTTCAGTAAATAAATAAAGGAACTTATATTTCACTTAATTCTCTTAACATCTTTGTTCAAAAAACATTTTTTTAGGAGCTTTCAAAATACTACTTGGTCATCAATCTGTTGCTCTATATTTTTTTTGTAAAACTAATGACGCACATCGTAGGCAAACATATTTTATATTACCTAAAATATGAATTTATTTTTATTCTTATAATGATATAAACGAGTTGTTCACCAACAATAATTTAAGTTCCTTTTACAGGAAGAGAACTTCATCACGTGCATTCTAGAAGACGAGGGATCCCGCACTACTTCGGAGACCGGCAGCATCGGGAGCACCGGAGCGGGGAGTGCGGTGGGGACTGTAGTGGGGGGGCAGGTGCTACCCCCACCACCGCCACCCACCCCCTCCCCACCGCGCCCGGATCGCCTGCACTACTGCGACTCCTGCAACTACAGCTCAACATACAAGGGAAACGTCGTGCGCCACACCAGGTTGGTCCACAGCGGCTCCGGAGCCAAGAGCCCGGGCCTGTCGCTCATAGGAGAGGGAGAAGAGTCGCTCGTCCTCAACGGAACCGAACCACACATCACCAAATCCATCCTAGAAGACGAGCCGAGACCCAAAGTCATCATCAAACAAGAACTCGACGACGAACCCGACATAGACGTGACAGAACCCAACGATGTTATCAAAACTGAATACATCGAGGTAAAAGAAATTAAAAAAGAGGTCAACAATAAAGAATCGCCGATTTTAGAAGTAGACGCGGATATATTGGAAGCCACGGCCAAACTGGGACCGAAATACTGCAAGTCCTGCAATATCTCGTTCAAGTACATGTCCACTTTCATGGCCCATAAGAAATTCTATTGTTCCAGTCACACGGGAGAAAATGTCGGCAACAACAATCTGGCTGTCAGAGCAACCGAAGCATCGGTCCTGTAAATAGTGCAAGATCAGACAACATTTCTACATACAAGAAATACGCAGGCTTAACTGTCTTATGTAGTTTGTGTTAAGTGGGTAAATGTAAACCAATAAAACGATAAATAAATTTTTTAATGTGCCACCTTTCGCATAATAACCTACCATAGAAATAAGTCGTTTCAATTTACGTAACTTTAAGGTTTTGTCATTGCATGAAATGTAATCTAATCCGCGATTTAGTTGTAAGTTGATTTGGGACAACCAAAAAGTGCAATGTTGATTTATAGAAGCAGCGAATGGTGAGTTTATTGTATGTATATTGTACATAAATATGCAGTTTGGACTGCGAGTATGTTAAGCTCTTTCTTTAATTCCAAGAAATCTCCTTATGGATCTGCTAAGGGCCAGTTATTTAATACATTTATTAAGTTTACATAATACAATCTGCTTTGGATTATAAATGATTGCGTATGGTGCATTTATTGTTTTTTAGTAAAGCTGTTAATCAATTTGGTTAGGTTTAAATACATTTTAGAGTAAGAAATAATAACACGCTATATAGTTGGTTAAAGTGTTGAATCTGTAAGTCATTATCGAGTATACGTACATTATTGTATACACTCTACATTATAGCGTAATAAAGTAAGGAAAATGTTTGTAATTATTATTATATTCTGATTATCATTATTGTTGGTAAATATAGACTGGATACAGTTGTTGTTTGTCTTGGAGTAATGTCTGATTATTACATTTCTTAGAAATTAAACGCTGATTTCATTTTATGAGTTTTCACTGTAATTTTATAATTACTGTATTTTAAGACTTTGTTCAGCTGTTGTTAATGGCGATGATGATTATTTGATACATTTGGATCAAATTCAGAGTCCATTCCTGACTATTGTCACGGCATGTTTATTTCATATCAAAATCTCGTAAAACCAACATGTATAACTATGTTCATCTAAAGCCACCTTGGTTTATGTCATTATTCTAAAACTTCTTCTACAAAGGAGTACACGAAATTAAAGTTTTGAAAGAAAAATGTATCACCGATTATATTCACCAGTTGTAATGTCGCATACTTACGTGTGAAGTAAATAGGTATAAACCTAACTAATAACTCTGGTTTTATAACGAAATCTTGAATGAGAAAAATGATCATGAACGTGAAGAACAAGTTTCTATTAGAAATAAGCAAGCAGTCAGTCATTATGTCACCGAACGATTTGTTTACATTTGTTTTGATTGATTTGAAAAATAATTTATAACTCGTTCAAAAAACTTTACCGCATTTGTCTTGCTAGAATGAAATAAAAGAATGGCGTAAGATCACGATTTTCAGTAGGTTCGTAAAATTATATTTTTGATTGAATATATAAATATCCAAATATAAATCACACAATAAATTTAAATGAATGTAATTCAACCGAGATATTATATTTAAAATCAGACTGATCCATTCAGTAACCAACAATGAATTTGAATGTTTTTAAATATGTATTTACGATAACACACATAAACACTCGATTTCGTTACAAGATGGATGAAGTTTGATTTTGCCATAACGGAGGTTGCCAAGAAAAGTATTTTAAGTGTATTTCAGGGTAATTCATTGTGAGTGAAGACACTATTAGAAATATTATTTGCAAAGTGGTGTAATCGTCAATGCGTTTGCCTACCATGCAAAAGGTCTCGGGTTCGATTCCCGACATGGTTGAAATGAAATGTTTATTTTAAAAGAGTGTTTTTACACTAGAATATTTCACAGTCCGTTGGCTGGTACTTGAAGCGTAAGACTGACCATCTTACCTTCATGTAACAAAAATGATTTGCCAAGTACTAATCAGTGCTAAAGTACAATAGCACAGTCCCGTGAATTATTTTGGCTGTTTATTACTAGACGTCAAACATCAGAAATTAACATCCAAAAACAACACATTTACGCATAAAATACTTTTTAAGGACCGCCGATAAATATTTTTACTACCAGCACCTAAAGATACCAATTGTAAAATGACAGTTTTTTCTGGTATTTATGTATAATTTTTTTTTAGCGTTTTCGGTTATGAAATTCATATTTGTGACTTACTATATTTCTTACCCATATAACAAGCTAACAAGTTGCTTATATGTAAATAAAATACCGAATCCATGAGACTTTGTACATAAAATCATGTTTGGTTCAAACCCGGTATTTTATTTCAATCTAAAATATCGGGTAATCTCATATTTTGTATGCAAACTATGGTTATAGGTAATCGATTTGAAGAAATTGATTATTAGAGTCTTTAATTCAATCCTTGACATTCCATTAGATGTAAAGAACAATCCTTCTATCCAAGCTATGTTTCGGTTTAACTTGTACATAATTAGTCTATAAATTTTACTGTAAAAAGCTGTTAATTATTTACATTTAGTTTAAATAAATACCATTTTTCCTCTAAGCCAAAGCATTGCTAGAGTTATCTGATTATTCTGCATTTATTATTAATAAAATATCTGCGATGAAAATATAATATCTATTTTTAAGCGTCGTAACATGTTTACTCTTGAATATTTTGCCTATTGCGAGATGTAATTATTTATTCTCGAATTTACTAAAATTCACTCAAATTAAATATATTATCTATCAAACTACCATTTATGATAAACCAATATTTTGATTAATAAAATTGTAAACAAACATATTTATAGATTAACAGATATTCGTTTGTTCAAAATTTTGAATTTAATTAAATTAGGCGTTAGGAGATACGACGTGTCAAAAATCATCTTTCTCTAAAATTGATATTACTATAATTATTATCTATTTCAAAATTATCAACTTATGTACAAAACTTGTTTATGCATAATCTGTAAGTAGATGCCATTTTCATTTAGCGATTGTTTTAAATAAACGATTATTGGTGTTTTTGCTATAATTATTTTTTTAAATCAGCGTGTTCGTTTTTTTATAACAAAATTATCTTCGTATAAAAAATACTGTAAATCAAAAATTTATGTCACTTTGCTTCAGACATTGAATAATATTGTTTGATTGATTGAATAGTATCTACACTTCGTCAATTTCTTATACCCTACATGCATATTATTACGTAGACAGCGTACTTACAGTAATACTCTTAAATATATAAAATGTTACTTGAAAATTTTTGCAAGAAATATATGATTTGTGTTATTTAAACTGTCCACATTTATTTGAGATTAAATAAAACCAAGTACATTTTTGTAACTTATATATAAACGGCAAGAACATATGTTAGTGAGAATTTTTTACACCATTGGTAAACAAAACAGTCAAAGATTAGGTTTCGATTTCTATATCGACAAAAATATCGATAATATAATCGAAATTTCCATTTAAAAAAAACAAAATTTATGTGAAATTTTGTCGTTAACATAATCAATAATATAACCGATGAAGATAACTGAAAATTCTCTCTAAGTAACATACTTAAATCAGTAACAATTGAGACGAACAACAATTAACAATTGATTTGTATAGTACAGTGAGAAAACTGAAGCAGGGTTTATTTTTATTCGAAATAATTCATTTTATTTGAAAACGAGCCGCTTAAACCTTGGTCACATTACAGAAAATATATAAACTTGTAAAGACAGGGTGCTATCACAATATTACCCGACTGTTCCTTTTTAAGTCGATCAATTGTTGAAAATTATATTTTTTAAAACGATAAAATCTTCTAATACCAAGTCTTCTTTTATAAATGTGCGTTTTAGTTGAGAAATAAATTAAATTTTGTTTTTTCACTCCATTGCTCTATTTTAAACATCGTAAATAAAAACCAATCTAACGATGGGCTGTATATAGTGCATTTTTTCATTCAAATATAATACGCGATGATACCCCATTATTTTCGGTCTTTTATTTTCTAAAATTTCCACGGAAAGTGTTACTGTATAACAATATTTAGATTATTTGTTCAATAATTATTTGATTCAAATCTGTTAATCATTTCAAATTGGTCATTGGTCAATTTCAAAACATCAATTTCTACATAAAAACCTCCTTTCTTTTCCGTACCTTAAAATCTAACCTAGCCCAACGGTGCATAAAATACATCATAGGTTCACCAACCCCGCAGCGTGTCTACATTTTTTAAAAATCCAAACTTTTAATTAAAAAAAAAACAGTTTATTTTTTATACATTTCTGTAACATTTTCCGTACTTAATTTCTGGCCAAAATGTTTTTGAACATATTTTTCAATAATACTAAAATTGAATTATACCCGTGTATGTAAAATTATTATACTTCGTATTACATGTATCAAATATTGTCACTCTAGGAATAAACTTATATAAAGATATTCACTGTACGATTTATGAAATGTAAAAAGCTTTCTTTTTATAGAAAACGTTGTATAAAATTTGTTTAAGAGTAGACGTAGAGGAAAACCTCCTTAAGTCATTTTGTTGAAAACCTTATCTTTACATAATATATTATTAAAATATCCAAGACAATAAATTATTTATCAATCATAATTCGCTTGTTTTATTATTTACTATCCGTATAATATTTGAATTAATTACCTTTATATATTTTGTATTTTTCAGTTGTTCAATAAACCTTATTTAGTACCAACAACATATTTTTAAATCGCAGTCCAATATACCTAGTACTTAAAATATTTGAATAAAAAATAGTACTCCCACTAAATTTATGTAATTGAATAAACTGGAAATATTTTTTTTAATAAATAAAGGAGAACAAGGCCTAATGAGCTGAAATTTTATTGGTTGAGTCGGCAATCGTATCATAACACTTCATAGCCATTTAATGTGAATTGTTATTACGTTAAAAAAATGTATTAACATCGGGTTGTGATCTTGTGGCTAGTGTCTTGGACTCGCGGATCAGAGATCCGAGGTTCGAACCCTACTCTCTATTATTTACTCCAGTTATTTACAACTCGTAATGCCGTCAAAAATGTAAATATTTGTGTAAATCATACGAACATCTCATTTTCCACATTCGCTCCTAAGTGGAGCATGTGGACATCACCAGTTGCCTCCAGGAGACCCTATCGCCAGCCAGCACTTTCGCCTCCTCTCACGTCAATCCAGCAGCCCTTAGTTTCAAATTAAAACTACCACGGCCAAACATCATTATACCTATATAGGATGGAAGCTTTGTAATAATTTACCACAAAATTTACGGCAAGATTTCTTGCTGCTATTTAAATGACGGAAAATTCAAGGATGAATTAAAGAAAAGCTTCCTGACATAATAAACATTAACCGTATTTTCAAAATAAAAATGTATGTATATATATGTGCCTGTGTATATCAATTTATTAATTTTGTGTTTTTATTTTTTCTTTTATAAGTGTTCCATTTTCTCAATTTTTTAAATTGTTTAATTTTTATTTATTTTATAAATTTGTTACGCATTTTTGTTTATTTTTATATTATTTTGTAAACTTGCTAAACACAAGAGCCAGACTCTTTTTGGCAAGTTCAACCTTAAGTGTTCCATTTTTTTATTTTATGTATTGTTTTTTATGCTAATAAAGGTTTTTGTAAAAAAAAAAACCAGTGATCACTTTCGCGACATCTTGAATATTTATTTATTTATTTATTTTGACATTTTATATACACAAACAATATATATACATATAAGGGTGGGCATATTGCCTTAAGGCAATTTCTTCCTACCTACCCAAACCGTTCAGTTTGAGAAAATTATAAATACATGGACATATTGAATCATACAATTTTATACAAAAATTAAAAACAAAGATTAACCAAATAAAATTATTTAAAAAAATAACACTATACTATGAAGAGAGGAGAGGGGATCGGAAGGAAAGAAGAAGGATAAAGGAACAATGTAAATATTTAGATAGTGACATTTTAATCTTGACTTAAATGTAAATAAAGAAGGGGCGTCTCTAACATTAGTGTGTAGATTATTCCACCGTCGAGCGGCTACTACTGTGAAAGAGGAGGCAAGAAAATTAGAGCGATGACAGGGTATTAAAAGGGTTCTCTCGTTACTGGAACGAAGAGATAGTCTGTGTTGTGAAAGAGGTTGGATGAGCTCTCTCAGATAAACAGGCGAAGTGGGATTATTTAAAATATGGTGAAGAAGTGATAGAATGTGAATGTTTCTTCTATGCCTGATACTTAGCCAGTGTAGTTGCGTGCGATACTCGGTTATATGGTCAAATTTGCGAAGATCAAAGATATAACGAATACAAATATACGCGAATACGTAGGTATGTCGCGAAATCGGTCACTGGTTATTCCAAATTTGTGGATTTACTCGTCTTTTTTATTAAATTTACAAAATACTCATTATTTTTCAGAACTGGTGAATAGCTGGTGTATTTTTATTTCCAAAAAAGCAAAGAAAATTTGTGGAAAAATAACTGCTAAAAATGGATCTGGCAACGCTTCTCTCAAACGTATCTCATAAAATGCACAGTTGGAGAGATAACAGACACGATTCCGCTGGCCCGCTTTTTTTACGTAACTAGATATAAAAACTAGTGCAGTTTTTAAATTTGGTATCATTTTTTTAACCTACCCGTATGTGAGATATAACTTTATGGCAAAACAAGTGACAGTTCAAATTGTACGCGCAAATAATCTAGTTATATTATTTGGCACACAAGACCCCGTTTCACAATCAGAAAATAAGTCATTCGCCAATGTTAGTCCATATAATCAACTCGAATTATCTATACCTACTATTTTTTTAAATTTGATTTATTTAATACACACTTTTACTATAACACATAAGGAACTTCAGACCTACGGGAAATTGGAAACAATGTTTACTTACGCGCGGTAAAATTTAGAGCATTAAATTATAGTGCCAAGTTTTATCAAAATGGACGAAATAATATTTTTAAATACCTTAATAAAAACTAACTACTTTGAACGATGTCACTACTTCATATGAATCAACCAATTATAAGAGAGTTGTGGAAAATTTCCGGTTTACTTATCGTTAACGGACTAATTGGTAGAACTACCCGAGAAGAAGCGGAAGAGAACTAGAGACGTCACACGCGGATTGATTTCAGAAATAAAAAACTTAAAAAAATCATAGCGCTGATAATACATACGATACATAAAAAAATAAAAAAATATTTTTTGGCTTGGTTTAAGTTAGCTAGACGGCCCTGACGCTGAGTCCACGCAACTTTTTTGAAACAAAAAAAATAGGGTATTTTTATATACTTATATGGAATGGAATGGTTGACTGTACAGAGCTGCTTGGTTTAATAACAATACATGCGCCAGCCAGGATTTGTAGACGGTACCACCTGTTTCATGTACCAATAAGTAAAACATCGTATGTTAAAAATGCTTTTTTTCGTAGGACTTTTTCAATGTACAATACAAAATTTAAAAATATAGATTATACAAACATCACTCTGTCAGATTTAAAATTTACACTAAAAATGTATTATGTAACTTAGTAGACATTATAATAAAAAATATGTACATCTCCCCCCCCCCCCCCTCCTTATCCTCTCTTCAAGCATTTTTGTCCTTATCCCGCCCAATTTACAGTAACTTAATGTTCTTAAAATTAATATTAAAAAAATCTTTGATTATTGAGTACTAGAAAATAACATTTTTATATGTATAAATTGTATGTATTTATTTGATATGTAATATATATTTTCTTTACTAACTTTGTATACTATGTGGAAATCTGTTATTAGTTCTGAGTTTATACACTTTATCTGTTTGTTTACTAAAAATATGTATGTAGAACTGTTGATTTCCCTAATAAAATAAAATAAATCGCACAATGGGGAATCTTAGAAACATAATTAAGAAAAGCAGAAGCAAACAGCATTTGAGACTTCTTCACATCTTTAGTAGAAACAGGTATGTAATTTATTTAATAATATAGAATATAAAATATTGCAAAGGTTTACAGGCCTTCTTTTTCTAACGGACTTTCATCGTACAAAGATGCGATACTGTGCAAAAATATACACGTTATATACATATATTTACACAATCATCGAAAGAGTTGAAAGTTTCAAATATCTAAAATTATGTGTTATGGAAAATGGGAATTTTTAAAAAAAGCTGGGATTGAGACTTGGAATAGCAAATGCTGCATTTAATAGAACGAAAGCTGTCTAGAGATCTGATATTCACTCTGTAAAAATCAAATGCCGCCTATATAACGCCTGAATAACACCCATTATTCAGCTCTATGGATATGAATCGTGGCGCCTCACTAGTATCAAAAACAGCAAAATACTTCATTTCTAGATACATATGTTTTATAATTATTTTTCCGCGGTTTGACTTTGTAGTGGGTGAAGATATAAGAGAACGGACACAGCAAACTCCGGTGACAACTGTTATCAAACGGAGTCGATAGTCATAGTTTATATATATATATTAACTACGGGATGCGAACCTGACTTGGGAGGACGCACAGGAGCTAGTAGCTGACAGCTATATCTGAAGACTCTTTGTGGACACCATATACTTCAAACAGGAAGCGGATATGGAATGATTACGTAAATATACACAATTCCTTTTTTTATTTTTTGATAGCAAGGTAATATCTTATATGTAGCTAGTATTGGAAAAACGTTTCTAATATATGCACATTTTCTTTGATCAAAATGATTGAATTTTTATTTTGCCTGTTATAATAGCAGATAAAATTACTGAGTAAATTAAATACGAAATGTGTATGTATTTATATGAATATTTTAATAAGTAAAAAAAATACTCTCAAGGTTTTGATTGAGTACTTACATAAAATGTATTTAGCCAATAATTAAATTTGATATTTTCTCTAAATTCACTTAATATTTTGTTTCAATATTATTTTTCGGAATACTTTTCAAACAAATACAAAATTGAAAAAAAATATTTTTGCCAAAGTTTTAAGTATTTTTCAAATCTATTGAAAACTGTTTGAATCATTTTTCGCCGTAAAACGTTGGCCCGGGAGATTCGTAGCAATGTGTTTTATTCCAGTGCCGCGTCATGGTAAAGATATTACGAATTTACAGTAATCTTTATTTTTAAAAAGCCTACTGTACACATAAAAATACATTAGTAAAATAAAGGCTTACGGCAATTACAACTAATTTCGATGACGGGAAAGTTTTATTTAAAATAAGCATTTTCTTGAGAGTAGGTCAGCACCCTTTAATTAAATAATAACAATTAAGTTGGAATAACCGAGTGTAATATGGTTAGTATTTTTTTTCCATTGTTTTTAATAATTGTACGTTCACACGAATGCATTCATAAAATCGTAACTTTAATGCATTTGTATAAATTGATTCTTGAATAATTTATTTTTTATTCCTTTTCTTTTTGTCATGAAAAAAATTGTATGTATATTCTGCTTTCCATACAGAAAACTTAATGTTACTTTGTAGATAAAATTGAAGTTTTTTTATATTTTTTTATTTATTTATTTATTCATACAAATACATACATTTAACAAAAAAAATACAATAATAACGTATCCCAAACTCTGAGGCCAAGGGCCTTGTGTTGAGTTGGGATACAACATAATGGAAAGTGGAAACACGTACATAATTAAATAATAGCAAAAAAAAAAGAAATATTTTTCCACAAACATATTTCAAAGGGCATCTGAACAACACGCTTTAAAGTATATAAATCTATGCAATATCTCGCAGCAGTCTCCTGCAATAGTCTCTTCCCTTAGACAAAATCCAGACTTGTACACTCCTCCTGAAAATGGCTTTCGTTTTGGAGAACTTAATATGTTTTTGGAATTAAATAATTCAAATCCCAAGAAAACCTCGAACGAGCATCCTGCTGGGATCTACTCTTGTAGCCGCATGACCAGAAATGTGTCAATGACTCTTTAAAAAAAATTCTTATGTCCAGTACCTTCATGAATTGGAACAATGTCTCAGATTGAAAAGTGGGGGGACTACGCAGCATCACTCTTAGTATTAATTTTTCTACGTTTATTAGGGGTTTCATGGTAGACACAGTGTAACCTCCCCAGCCCACTATACCATAGGTTGCCACTGACTGGAAAAGAGCAAAATACACAGTTTACAATGTTCTCAAAATTATCTCTTCTGCCAATGTCTAAGATGTTCCTAAGTGAGCAGAATACATGACACAGTTTTCTTAATCTGGAAACCAGCTATTGGACCTGAACCTCCCATCGTAGATTTTTGTCAATAATAATTATAACCAGATATTTAATGTTTAACTGGTTTTAAAATCTGGCATGAACAATTGTATCAGATAAATGTTAACTTCCCATTGTAATCTAAGTAGTGTAAAAATAAATTTCAGACGTTTCATGGTAGGAGAAAAATTCGTTGGAATGACATCCACATCAACTAATGTTTTAGCTTACTTACTTCAATGAAATTCAAATACAAAAATCTACAAATGGAGAAATATATGGATGTTCAAAAATAGGCGAAATAGTGAATACTATTCCGTGTAGGTATAAGGTGATCACTTAAATCAGTCAATGACAAGTCCCCTTCCATATTCCCTTTTCGAGATTTTTTTCCGTCTTCGCAGTAATCTATCAACCATAATGAACCCCTTAAGAGGTAAAATTAACTACTTGTCTACAATTATTTGGACGTGCTTAATATTATATTTTGAAATAAAAATTGAATTTAAATATGGTTTCAATTTATAAACTAAATCCTTTGACTGGGAGTGTAGCTTCAAGTATTCACTGTTAGCAGTGAATACTTGAAAGTAATTTAATAAATATAAATATTTTAGTGGTAGGAATATTTTTTGGTGAAGCAACTTTTTTGCATTCCAGGTTTGATCCCTGGTGAAAACAAAAAAAATACCGTGTGATTTTCTGCAATCCTGCAATAAGAAATTTCAGTGTCTTTTTTATTATTATTTGTTAATAGACCATTTAACAAAGCCAGTTATTTTTTTATATTTTTTTTATAAATTGTATTACCCCCAACAGAAAAATCCACCAGAGAAGCAACGGGAAACCACTCGGGTCATATTTTCCCAGGAATCACTATGGCGAGTACATCCAATAAGCAGTTGTCCTGGCTGTGGAATACAAGAGTAGCGCAGGACCGAGATGCTTTCACTGTAGTGATCGCCAGCGTCGGGGGGACCTGACAAGGCACCGCAAGAAGAAGAATAAGATTATCAGCGCTATGATTTTTAAAAGTTATTTCTTAAATAACTCCACGTGTGACGTCAGAGGTTGTTCTCTGTTATTTCTTCCGATTGGTTCGTTTACGGTTAGAGTAGTGCGTTTTTATTTTTTTTTGGTACATTTTCAAGAAACTTTGCCGTTAAATTGTTTTAATGCTCTAATTTTTACCGCGCGCAAGAAATCATTGTTTGTATCCAGTTTCCCGTAGGGCTGAAGTTCCTTATTGGGCTTCTTAGGCCGGACTGGTTGACCATTGGGAATAGTTGAAATCAAAAGTTTTGAAAAAGTGTACTTTTTGTAATTAAAAAGATTCCCCTTTTAAAAAATTTACTACTACTTTGTTTTTTTAAATTATTACTAATGATCAAACAACTCGGCCTTAGACTTTGTGGTGAAAAAAAAAAATTATAGATCAAAATGAGAGAACATTTTTTTATACAGTAATAGTCATCAGACAACTTAAATGAATAAACAATTTGGTATTTTTTTTTATAATCTTGTGCCAACAATTTTTATAACCACTGTTAAAAAAATTGAATTGCTTTAGGCTAAGGATTCGAACCCTGCCTACAAAAATTTGATTCCCATTTTCAAGCACAGTTATTTACTAGTTTAAAATTTTTTAGAAATGATTTTTTTTCCATAGTTCCCAAAAATGAAAATGCTAATGTTTTAATAAATATGATAGAAAAAAAAAAAATATTTTCAAAGAAGGCCTTATTGGTTATCAAAATAAAAATCAATATTAAATTATATTTTTTTATTTATGGATTAAAAAATACTAACTGTACATTTTGGTTTTTCTGTTAGTCTCTTCAAAACAGGCGAGCGTGTTTATAAGACAAACATATATATATATACAAACTTACATATATTACAATTCGTATCTCGATGGCTCGGGTAGTATTAGTGGTTTCTGGTTACCCATTGTCTTGCAAAAAAACATTATTTTCGGTTGTTATTTTTCGAGTTTTATCAACTCCAAAAACAAAACCCTCTAAATCCTCCGCGGTTTTGTTTTAAGGTTAGCCTGCATAAAAACCCGCTAAAAGTACTTTTTTAAAAAAAATGTATTCGGGTGAAAATCATTCATTCTATTTGGCGGACACTTTTTGTAATCACATCTATTGGAACAATTGAAAAGTAGTTAGATGGTTTCATGTGTACATGTCAGTTAGTCTGATCAATATTAATGAAATAAATAAAATCATTCAAATGACATTAGCATTTTTTTTAAAGTTATTTTTTCATAATACATGCATGCTTACTGGAAGTTTTTAATAATGTTTGAATTTCTCCTAAAACATACCTACCACATTAAAGACGTAATGTAACACTACTCAAAATACCAACATCTCTCAGTTTCGTTTCTCTGTCGTCAATGAAACGGAAGTATCGCGTATTCTGCTCTCTAAAAAAACTAAATTTAATAAAAACTAATTTTGTCCGCAAGTTATTGAACGAATAGCCTACAAACAAATCAATTGTTATCTGATACTCCATAATCAACTTGATCCTCTGCAATCGGGTTTTCGAGCTGGGCAAAACACTATTAACATCTTAGTTAAAATAACTGACGATATCAGACAAGCAATGAATGATAAACGTCAAACACTTTTGGTTCTACTTGATTTGAGTAGTGCTTTTAACTCTGTTGATTTTGACCTGCTTCTTGCCACACTTGAGTCCTTAAACCTATCTCCATCCGCGATATTTTGGCTTTCAGCATATTTACATAACCGTCGGCAGTGTGTTAAAATGACCGATTTCATTTCATTGAGTTGATCTTACGCCGGTGTGCCACAAGGGGGGTACTTTCTCCACTTTTATTTTCTCTTTTCTTTAATCCAATAACCCAAAACCTCCCCTGTTTGAACCATTTATGCGCCGATAATTTGAAATTATATATTCGTTTTGAACCCGATGACATTAAGAAGCACACAAAGTAATGTCTCATGCGCTCGAACATATATCTTCATGGACCAAAAATAATAGACTTCTCATTAATCCAACAAAAACCCAAATTGTACTCGTTGGTAGTAAAAAAATGTATTCTAAAGTGGATGTACCCACACTCCCCCTTTTCAAAATAAATGGCACAGAAATTATTTTCAAGACTTCCGTCAAAAACTTGGGTATTAACATAAATAAGCATTTAGAATAGCCCGATCAAGTTAACGAAGTTAGTCGTAAACTTTATAGAAGTTTGCACTCACTTAAAAGATTGCAGAATTTCTTGCCAATCAATGTGAGGCCAACATTAGTCCAGAGCTAACTTCTCCCACTCCTTGATTATGCAGATGTCTGTTACCCAGGTGCTAATTCTGAACTGCTTGATAAGTTGGAACGATTGCTCAATTTTTGTATACATTATACCTTTAATCTTGGCAAATTTGAATACCGCACGTAACTACACTGGCTCAGTATCAGGCACAGAGGAAACATTTACATTGTATCACTTCTTCACAATATTTTGAATAATCCCACTTCGCCTGTTTATCTGAGAGAGCTCTTCCAACCTCTATCGCAACATGGACTATCTCTTCGTTTTAGTAACGAGAGACCCCTTTATCGCTCTAATTTTTTTGCCTCCTTTTTCACAGTAGTAGCTGTTTCGACATTTCGGCTACAATTGCAGGAGCCATCTTCAGGGTAAACTGAAGACGGGTACTGTAAACAGGATCACCCAAAAAAGATAAATATTGCTAACTGACAATAGTGTTTGTTAACAATTCAAACACCAGAAATGCTTGAAAACAACAAAAAAAATCACCAGAACATCTTGGTGTGCTCTAAAAAGTATCTTTGGAGGCATCAGAAATATAATCCAATTTATTTCATTAGTAGATAATTAGTTGTTGACAGGCTACAGGAAAACTCTGCTCGTCTGCGTCTTAATATTAATACCAAAAAGACACAAATTATGTGCAACAAATCCCGTCCTGACCCTGTTCTGTGACCTCTATAATAATGGGCAGAGGATCAAGAAAGTTGACAGCTTAAAATACTTGGGAGTTCACATAACTGAGGATGATGGCTGCACAAAGAGCTCGCAATCCACCTGGGAATTGCTGGAGCAACTTTTAATACGATGCATGCTGTCTGGAACTCTATAGTCTATACTCTGTCAAAACAAAATGCCAATTATTTAACTCTTGTATAATGCCAGTACTCCTATATGGGCGCTAATGCTGGCACCTTACTAAAACTCAAAACACCTAACTTCTGAGTTTTGAGAGCAAGTGCTTGAGGAGAATATTAGGCATAAAGTGGTTCGATTTCATAACCAACATTGAGAACCGACGTAGCAGCCTCCTATAATGAGCATTTTGAGGGTGCAGTGTCGGACCTGGCTTGGACATGTGCCGCGGATTCCTCGGGAGAGCGTTAACTGAAATTGCCTTTTCTTCGCACCTATGGGCTGTCGCCGTCCTGAAAGACCGTCGATGACCATTTTTTGGCTTTATTCGGCGGAACCCATGTATCTATGATAACAAATTACACAGAAATATGCATATCTCAAGTTGTAGCTGGTATAGGAATAACGTGTCTATTTATTATACGTCAGTGATTGAAGATAACAGATTTGTAAAACATACAACTTGTGTACAAACATTATATAATATCCATTATGTACATATTATATTTTAATATTCATCATTTTCTGAATTAGATTCCTTATTGTAAGATTCGGCGCAATCACTTTCACTGTCACGTTTCTCTTCATCAGAATACTTTCCGCTTTCTTCCCCATAGCAGTCCACCAGACTCGGCTCCCCGTCTAATTCCAGATTCACAGATTTGAATAATTTAGCCTTGTACTTGGCGTAGGGAAGACCATACCTATCTACATCATCGGGGTTAACACAACCATGTGTGGATTTGCTGTGTGGAGATGAACTAGCACCATAAACTAGATCTTCCTCTCCATCATCACTAGAAAGAACATCGTCTATAAAATAAAATAAAAAATATTTGTACTACAATATCAATGGTAAAAAGTCTAAATGGCTAATGCGCAATACAGTAAGGCTTTACAGGAAAGTCAATTAATATATATATTTTTTAAATGATACAATTTAATTTTGAATTAATTTCATAGGGCGCTGCATTAGTACACCAACTGCAGAGTATCTTGATTATTTTTGTTATATGAGGGTAAGATGACCAGTTTTACGCTTCAGGTGCTGGTCCGGAACTTTGAAATATTCTAGTGCAAAAACACATTCTTAAATAAAAATTTCATATCAACTATGCCAAGAATCAAACCGGGGTCCTCTGGCATGGTAGGCAAATGCGATAACATGAGGCGAACTCATTACATGTATTACGCATAAATGTTTTCATTACCTAAATTGCAATTCATCATGGCTGCCTTCATATCTTCCTCCTGTATGCTATCATCCGTGTCGGGATATTCGTTTCTCCAATTATTCTCATCGTTGGAGTCATCATCCTCCATATCGTCTTCAGATACTGATTTCCGACCATTATCTCGGTATGAGCCATATATCAGTTCGCCATGGTAAGGATCTATCCTAAAACATTAACAAAAAGATTGGTTTTAAGCCAAACCATATATACATCATTTGTAATATTTTAACATTTAGCAATAAAACTGTCATAAAATATCAATAGCTGTAAGGTCAAAACTCCTGCGCTTCGGGTGCCAGTCCAAGAACAATAAAACAATGCAGTTACAACCTTAAAATCAATATTTCATAAATTATCTACCCTGCTAGGAATCACACCTAGGACCTCGATAATGGTGGGCGAATGCACCAACCACAACACAACGAGGCGAACTTATCTCCACTTGATTTCCTTATTCAGGATTTTTACCCAAAAGCAGCCATCGAGTCGAAAGCACTCCTCCAGGTCTGGTTCTATTTTACTTTACTATATTATACTTTATATTCATCCGCCTGGACACAGAAAAGAACAGCCTGGCGGATACCAATCTAAAATTATTTTTATGACATACTTGAGTACTTCAAGATCAAAATGTATCTAACTCCAAAAAAATTTTTTTTGGGAAATTTATTTATTTACGGTTTATTGTTAGTACATCACATCGTAAGAACTAACGTTTTCTCAAGAACATATTTTTTCTAATTAATTTGAAATATTTCAAGGCTTTCCATTTTTATTTTATAAAACCGTTTTATGGATTCATTACGATTATAATAATATAATATAAATACTTATGTGAGAAGATAGTAATATTTTTATTTTATTTTTTTGACTTTTTGTACATAATGTAAAGCGTACATTGGCGGGCTTACTGCCAAATGGCAATCTCTTTCTAACCAACCTATAAAATAAAAGTTTTATTTATATATTTCAAGTTACAAAATATGATCAATAGAAAATAAAAACGAAAAACTCTTAAGATGTTAAATATAAATAACTGTATTTGTAAATAAATTACCTCAAATCGGTACTATCACCCAATGGAAAAAGAAATAAAGAGGAAAGGAGGCGAGATTAGGGAAGAGAAAGGAGATGTTTCTTCAGACGTGATTTAAACAGAGATAGAGAGAGTGGATGGGAGATGATTTCACAGTCGAGCCTCATGGACACTATATGAGTTAGCGAAGAAAGAGGAATTGTGGATGGGTATTAAAAGGGTGCTTTGAGAATTAGAACGAAGAGGTAAACCATGAACTGATAAGCGTTGAAATTTTTCATGGAGGTATATAGGAGCGTTAGGACTATGAAGTACACTGAACAGAAGTGAGAGGGAGTGATAGTCTCTCCGCTGTCTAATTTTTAGCTATTTCAGTTGCCTACGATAATCAGAAATGTGGTCATATTTCCTAAGACCAAAAATGTACCTTATGCATGTATTCTGAAGTCGTTCAAGTTTCATATAGTGTCCATGCGGCTCGACTGTGGAATCATCTCCCATCCACCATCAAAGATGTTACTACATTATCTCTGTTTAAATCACGTCTGAAGAAACATCTCCTTTCTCTTCCTTAATCTCTCCTCCTTTCCTTTTTTCCTCTTTCCTCTTTTTTCCTTTTTTCCATTGAGTATAAGTTTTGATTTAAGGTAATTTATAAACAAATACGTTTATTTCTATTTTTAAATATTTTTAACTTTTTAATCTTTTTTTTTCTATTGAATATGTTCTGTAACTTGAATTATAAAAATAAAACTTTTATTTTATTTGTTGGTTGGAAGAAATTGCCATTTGGCAATAAGCCCGCCAATGTACAAATAACATTATGTACAAAAAGTTTAATAAATAAATAAAAATATATGAGCGTTAGGACTATGAAGTACAGAGAACAGAAGTGAGAGGGAGTGATAGTTTCCCCGCTGTCTAATTTTGAGCCATTTCAGTTGCCTACGATAATCAGAAATGTGGTCATATTTCCTCGGAACAAAAATATAACTTATGCATGTATTCTGAAGTCGTTGAAACAGCTTAAATTAGTCATGGAAACATCAGCGTAATCTAGAATGGGTAGTAGTGATGCTTGCACGAGTGAGCATTTAGTAATATTGATAGGTTTTAAAGCATGATTTAAATGAAACCATATTTAATTCAATATTCTGCATGGAACAATCGACATAAGTATGATTTGAAACTAAATAATGTATTTAAGTACTTTTTGAAACTCAGTTTAGGAATGGAATTAGATACATTTTGATGTGTAAAAAAGGCAACCAATTCATATTATTTCTCAGGGGTGTAAAGGACTATAGCAAGCAATTTTGGATTGAAGTACGTTTTGAAACTAATGCTGATTTTTAACAAGGAATAATTACCAATATAAATATAGATTGAAAAAAATAAAGGTTTTGAATTACAGCAATCATCTCGGAGAACGTATTTGAATCAGTCTTTTTAAAAAATTAAAAATTGTGGACGGATGTACTCATGGAAGTACTCACTTATCAAATAATTTCTAAAATATACACTCAGACGAATCGTTTCATTTGTGCTAACAGAGGTTATAAATAAAGTTTATCATTTTAAAACAAAATACACAACCTCACAATATCATCCAACATTGTAATATCAAAATCTTTTTGCTGCGAAACATAAACATCATATGCATATTCTTCGTCGGGATTGGACTCTTCAGAATTTTCTTTAGAATGATGGAGATCTAATACTGAATACGCGTTGGAGGACTTGTCTTCTTTATCCTCGTCACCCAGGGACAATCCTCTACTGTAGTTTATTATTTTTATTCTGTTATTATGAACAGCAGTTTTGTGCTCGTCCTTCAATTTATTCACAATGTCGGGTATTGTTTTAGAATTGTCTAAAAAATTTGCTTTATGGTCTCTGTCGAACCAGGACTTTTTAATTTCATTGATATTATTCTGGAAACAGAAAATGAAAGCAAATTAACAAATCTCAATGACATCTAATTAAGGACAATATAATCCAAAGCCATTAGGAGAACGAAATTATTTCGCCATTTAAAATATGGTTTGTGATAAATGATACTTACCACATCTTTTATGGTTCCCGAGAAGACAAATACTGATGGGGAGCATTCTTTGTCATCTTCTGTTTTAACACGCTTACAATGTAAGACTAATGCCTCTAGAGGACTTTCCTCTAACCGTCTCTTTAATCTGACTATCGCAGAAGACATGCTAAAATTAAGATTTAGATCAAATCTAATTACTATAGCTGTATAAAGTATAAATTAAGCTTTATGTACTGATAAATATGCACTGCAATTGGTGTCACTACACTCCATGTATTCACTTACTTGATAATTGTTATTAAGAACACAATAATTTAACTATGAATGAATAAAACGTTCTAAAGCAATAAAAAAATATTGGCATCGGTTTTGCCTAGAAAAATAAACCACGAGGCAAAAGACAATGCGCCATTATAGCAAGCATACGGACGCAATATGGGAAATCGGGATTTGAAAAAAATAATAAATTGTAATAATGCAATAGTGTTATTGCCGCAATGTTATTAAAACTTAAAACTACTTGTAACTTTTACTAAAATATTATAATCTGTGCTTAAAACGAAATCTAATGCATAGACAAAAGATTACTGAGAATCAAATGTCAGATGTCAGAAAAGCAGAGATTATTTTATTCCACTTTCGGGTTTCAGTGTTACCAATAGTAAGAGCGGAGAGTTTACAAAGGGTTGCACACTTTGCACGATAATAATAGAAAAATATCCTCAGACCAATAATGCGTAACCTAGAGAGAAGCCTTACCACTATGTTTCATACAACGCAAGCGATGTTGGTTTGTTGGCAAGCAACCAATTGGTGGCCATTTTGTTTTATTTGACAACATAAACATAATGGTTTCAAGTTATTTTATACTAAAAATCGACTACGGTGAATTGCAGTATGTTTAGTTGCAACAGTTTTCACAGGTTATTTATTTCGAATATTTTCCCACGATTTACATTAATTTTTTGCATTTATTTTCCCGACACGTGTATTATGTTGTTTAAAAACTTTCTTTTTATCATATTTACTTCAGATACTATTTTTTCTCAATTTAGGGGATAAATTTGTGAATTAAAGTATGTTTAATAAAACATACTTATCGATCCTAATTGATTTAAAGAAAAGACTGAATATTTGTAAATACTAAGTAACAACTCAGGTAAATATGGATTTATTGTTAGGCGGTGATTAAAACGGGATTCTTTTCAAAATTGGCTAGCATGAACTAAAAGGTTATCATTATTATTAAAATGCATTATTACTGAGAAACCTTAGATTAGAAAAGAAAAGAATGTACTGGAAGGTTAAATATAAATTCGTGTTGAAATATTTTAAAATATTGCTGCGTTTATTCCTAATACAAAAAAAGATTGATTTTATGGTGAATAATGAAAATACCTGCTTATTTTACGGGGAAAAGGGGTTTTAATGGATGAATGTTTTAGACAGGGATGTATAGCTTGTATCAAATTGTTTTGTGACATTTAATAAATTAATTGGCGGCCCCCGTGACTCATACGCGGAACGTTCCGGGTTCAATTCCCAGTGAGGACACAAAAACTAAATGTGATATTTCTCAAGCTCCACTGTAATTGAGCTTCCTGGCCTGTAATGGTGTATTTTTTTTTTATAAATTAAATTTTAAATAAGTTACTTTATTTTTATTTTAAACCTGATTTATTGAAAAAATAAAGATAAAAGAAAAGCAATGCAAACAAAAGTTGTGGTAGTAAAGGGGATTTTTGTAATTATGGTTATGATATTATATTTTATGTTATACATGTATGAATGTTTTATTGTTGTTTTATTTTGAAGTATTGTTGTTTTAAATATGTGTGTATTATGATTTTATATTTTAATTTGTAAACTTGTATTTCGGCCGACATTATTATATTTTTGTAAAAGTTCAATAAAAAAAGGAATAACGTTTGTTTATGAATGTCGGTGGATGTTGATTGTTTATGAATTTTATGAATCATAGAAAAATAATGCCTTGAATCTTCAATTTTCAATTTGACAGAACGCAAAGCAAAACGCTCGGCACATACTTGGTGCGTGTTTTCTTGTTTGTTTCGCGGTTTTCTCCGTCTTGCTTATCGAGACGAAAGTTTTAAAGCTGTCGATTGTTACCGAATTTTGAACGGTTTATAACCGGTCATTTTTATTCTATAATCTTATCATTCAATGTCCGTTTGACCTAAAACGGGCATATAAGTTATCTGCGAAGTATAAATAGGCACGAGAAATGGGCGATTTCGCGAAATTCAACATCGCTGCGGACGACGGATCGTGGCGTTCAGCTGCATTCAGGCAGAATGTGGTAACAAAAATGTATGCTTGTATATTTTTTAAAAGTAAACATTGTTGTTTACTTTTGTATCTACTTACGGTGCTAATGTTCAAGAGGTTAATATTTTCCCGCTTTTCAGAGATGAATCTATACTGCGTTCTGGTGTGCCGACTTCCCGTAATAGCATGGAAATGGAAAATCATGTTTTTCAAAAGGCCAAATCCAAGGAAGAATATTTGAGCATGGTGGCCAGATTAATTCTACATGTCAGAGACATAAGTAAGTTACAACTGACATGTTCCTAAAGTATGTTTTGAAAGATCTTTTGAATTCTTTTTTTTTACTGATGTACGTAGTTGATGGAGTGAGATTTGCCTTAATGTTGATAATAAATGGTATTTAAATTTTGGACTGCTCAGTTTTTGGTGGTCAAAATGTACGCACATCACCTTTACAGTCATGCTCGCTGGCCAGTTGCCTGTGATCGACGAGTACACTAGCTCCATTAGTGCAACACTCTTATAAATATAATAAACATAAACCCCCTGAAACTCGTTATTAAATTTGAATGTAGAGACGGTTAATGAACCTAAAAAATATGGTGGGATTAAATTAACAAGTCCTTTGGAGTAAAAATGTCTAATTTCGGAATAATATGCATTTGTTTTTGCACCAGAACAGGTCGCTAGATATCATCAAAATCAATCCTGCATCGGCGCCGAATACTGTTGGAATCGTGTTCTGTTGTGACCTCAATATAATTTAATCAGGGCAATTGTCAGCCTGACCAAATAAGGTCGATCTAATTTATTTATTCATCATATATACGGCCTAAGCCAATTGCAACAGTTACACGAAGAAACATAAATGCAAGAAACTGACCAAAAAGAACATACAACTATTTAGCAAAGACAAACAAGGGCAAAACAATAATTGTATACAATATATTCATAAAAACGAAAGACCTAAGACTTAAAGAAGAGCTAAACCATGCCAACTTCATCCCACCAAAGAATTCCAAGTCGTGTGATGAATTGACTAATCTACACATTCTGGACATTGGGGCATAAAAACCAAAGTT
The DNA here is from genome assembly GCF_059751315.1 of Micrasema longulum. Taxonomy (NCBI): domain Eukaryota; kingdom Metazoa; phylum Arthropoda; class Insecta; order Trichoptera; family Brachycentridae; genus Micrasema; species Micrasema longulum. The sequence continues at coordinate 668,679 of NW_028277537.1, read as the reverse complement.
GCTCTTAGAAGATTTTATAAATAGCAGATTTTGACTTCTGGTGACTCGGTTGGGAACATGAAAAGAAATTGATTGCAACAGAGATGGGACATCACTTAAAGCATTAAGTATTTTGAAAATGCATATAAGGTCCATCTCAGTTCTATGTCTCTCCAATGAAGACAGATTAAGAGATTGCTCTATTTCAAAATAGGAATAATTACCCCTTTGTAATCCGAGCAACCATGCCACTTTTCTTAGAAAACGGTGTTGGACAGACTCAATATGAGTCCTGTAGAATGGAGACCAAATAGGAGAAGCGTATTCTAGATGGGGTCGAACTAGTGAGCAAAAAGAGTTTTGATTGTATTAATATTTTTGAAGTCCGGCGATGTTTAAATCAAATGGTGTATTGATTCTGCTGTTATAAGATCGCCTTTTCTCCTAGTTGGGATTGACATTAAAATAATTTGAATAACTGGTATTAATAAAATATAAAACATCTCACTTGTGGTTCTGAGTGAAGTAAAATTGGTTTAGGAGGAAAACAGTAAAGAAATATTATATATAAGCACACATGCCATACTCAAAAATAGATAATATTTCAAAATATGCGAGTAATTATAATGAATGTAATGATTAAGATCTTTCATTGTCATTCCCTTTCCGCACCTAATGGTGCATAGGGCACTGCATTGGTACACCAATCGCAGCGTATCTTGATCATTGTTGTTACATGAAGGGAAGGTGATCAGTCTTACGTTTCAGGTACCAATGCAGGGACTATGAAATATTCTAGTGTAAAAACACCCTTTCATTAATATTTCATATCAACCATGTCAGGTATCGAATCCGAGACCTCTTGCATGGTAGGCAAACACGCTGACCATTACACCACGAGGCCGACATAATATTTTTATTTAGTGGCATTGAAATATGATGATGTAACATGTAATAGAAATAAAAAAACGGGTGTTCATAAAAATTAGACAATCGAGAAAGATTAAAAATAAGTTAAGCCATTAATCAAAAACCCCCATAAAATAAATAATCAATTAAATTTAACTTTGAGTCCTCTTTTAAAAATATCCCCGATTCATATTATTCCCTTTCTCTTCCCTTCTTTCATTCTTGTTTCTTTCTTAAAATATATTTTTTTTATTTTATATTTTATCTTGTATAATTTTTAGGTTTAATTTTTTTTATAAATCTTGGGTAGACGGAAATTTATGTTTTTAAAAAAAATATTATGCCAAATATGTTAATATTATAAATTTTTGTAAAAGGCTGATTTGCCGTTTATGTTCATAAAATAATGTAAATAGCAACGCGAGTAATTCTAATTTAGTTCAAGTCCCGATGACGAGGAAATTACCTTGAAATCAGTTGACGTATAATTCAAAAGCTAATGGTTAATTTAAAAAAAATAATTTATTAATCAATATATTTTCATAAATGGTAATGTTTTTTTAAATTCTAATACAAATCTACTTTTATACATCTAGTAAATGTTATAACTGTAACTCTCCAAAAAAAGAGACTAGCTCTTGTGCTTGGAGAGTGACTTACACTGTTATTTATTTATTAGAATTTATATCATTTTGAATATACGAAGTACATGAAACAAAAAAAAAAAACTTATGGGATATAAAAATAAAAACAGAAAATAATAATAAATTAATACTAATTAAAATGGAATGCAGTTTTTACACGGGTTCAAAAAATTTCTTTAAATTTACTTTGAATTTATTCATTGATATTTTAGATTTAATAGTTTTTAGTTCATTAAATTTATAAATAAATAAGTGATATATTTCATACCACGAAGTGGAAAATGTATTTGATAAAATTGATGTAACTATAATATTGTTTATGGTGTCCACACTTCTTACTAAGTTATGTTTATATTTGGGGCACAGATGTCAGCTTGTAATTAATATTTTTAGTATTTCATTTTCAAATCACTTGTGGATTGGCAATCGTGTATGCAAGAAGTATCCGAGGTGTTAATTCTGTTAGTAAATTGTTAATTTTTGCAACAATTTGTCAAAATACCTACATCTGTGTTATTATTAGCTAGGAATGATTTAGTTTAATGAATTTAAGTGTTTTTTCAAACTTCATTAGTTAGTTTCCTGGATATTTTTATCATGGATGAAAAAAGTGGTATGATTGGATATATCTCAAGTCTTTTTAATATATTCTTTTCTCTTTGGTTTAATATTTGTTGGTGACAAAGAAGATTTTTAATGGTTATATTTTTCTGAACTTTTGATTTCTAAAATACATTTCGTCAGTGATACTGCAATACTGCTTAACTATCAATTGAAATTTTTGTCAGGGGAACCTAAAAAGTGTTCTGTTAATATATTACTTACGATTTTAATTAACCAAAAATACCGCTGGAGTATCAGAAAAACTATAATTATTTAGTGTAAAAATAGCAATAATTTAAAATTAACAGCTCTTAGTCCCTTAGTATCATTGACGATATAGGTATGTTATAAAAATGCTTTGATCACTGTTAAAAAATCGGAATTTGTTTTTTTTTCGTGGGTGAAAAATATGCATATCAGGAGAAAAAAAAATTTCAATATAAAATAATATATAAATAAAAAAAAACAATCATAAATAATTATCTAATCATTACATCTTTGCTCCTCATCAGTAGGTAGGAACGAAATAATAACATACCACTCTATCTTTGGACATCAACTTCCTTATTTTATGCCTTTCTGTACATTAAGATTAAGATCAGGACTAGGAGGTTATGTCCGATGGTATTTTCACAACAGGTTTTCTAAGAATGCCAAAATCTTTGAATAGCTCTCCTATGTAATTCATCAGTTATAAAGTGTGGTGATTAATTTTTATCACACTTCTAGATACTAAAAAGGGAATGGGAGGCGGTCCAGGCACGGGGCAAGGGCTTCCCGGGAGTAACCAGGCTGGAGCAGGGGCGGGGGGGCAAGGGCAGGCGGCGGGAGGCCCCCAGGGGGGTGCGGCGCCCGGCCAGGGAATGGCCACCGATCCCATCAACGCCCTGCAGAACCTTGCTAGCCAAGGCAGCAAAAATAGTCAAATGATGGCTCCACAGGGGCAAATGCAGGTATGAATCAATGGTGTATCCAGATTTCTTTATGCAAAGTTAGAACTTTGTATATATCTCCAGCTAGCAAATGTATCTCCATTTTGAGCATTAAAAATGTCTAAAAACTAGAAAGAAAATTTTATTGCATTAAGAACACATAACAATTAATATATAATGGAAAACAAATTTATTTTAAAGCCTCTCATTGAAAAAATTACTAATAAATTTGTCTCTCCTGAAAAGTTGTGTTTTTGGAGATATTGTAGTTTACCTCTCGCGTACAGATATGTAAATTGTATTTGATTAAATCCAACATTTTTTTTTTACATTACCTCAAACTAATTGTTTATTGTTATTTAGTTTTCTCAGTCAGACCAATTATAAAATTTACTCTTCAGCTCTTGAAATCATCATCAACTTTCGTTTTGTTTGAGCATAGTATCCTGTTTCTATTGAAAATATTTGTTGTCACACATATATTATAATCTCCTTGGCTGTATGTCCCATTAACTCGGGGTCAGTCCTCCTAGTCTTCAGTCTACACGTTGGACTAGGAGATTTGTTGTTTGGATAGGTTTTTCATGAGCGGTTGCCACCTGACGCTGAGACAGTAACCCCTCTTGCTGACTGGGGCTTAGAATGCCACCGTTGACTATTGTTCCTCGACACGACGTCCTGCCCGACGCAGCTGTCTCCCAACAGCCCATAGCCCGAAGTATGTCCGGGTGGCTTGAGAGAAGATTTGTGCCCCTTCCGCCTGTTCTGCCGTACTGATGCACTTCATATTCGCCATCACTTTCGTTGAGGTCTTCACCCGTAGCCCTGGGAAAGCGATCGCGTTATACCCCTCGTTATTCTTATATATTTTACTGCAATACAATATTCATTACCAACAGTTGTTGAGGTATTGTTCGGATTTTGGAGGAATAACAAGATAACAAACATTTTGTTCTACCAATGTAACCAACTCTGTAGAATTCCTAGAAGTCTCTCTCGCAAAGCATGACTGTTCTTATTTATAAATTATTTTTATTTTTTAGGGCAACCCACCCGGAAACCAAATGGGGGGAATGCAAAATCAAATGGGACAACAAGGTCCGATGGGTCAGCAAGGCCAAATGGGTCAGCAAGGGCCCATGGGACAAGGTCCAATGGGTCAGCAAGGTCAAATGGGTCAACAAGGCCCGATGGGTCAGCAAGGTCAAATGGGTCAACAGGGCCCGATGGTCCAGCAAGGCCCTATGGGTCAACAAGTGACTATGGGTCAACAAGGCCCGATGGGTCAACAAGGGCCTATGGGTCAGCAGGGCCCGCAGCAAAACTCTCCCATTACGGCAACGAATCTGCTACAGACTCTGAACCAGCGCCCGCAGCTAAATATGCAGCAGCTGCAGAACAAAATGGGTCCAGGGATGGGGATGGGGGGTGGCCAGATGGGCGGACAGATGGGGGGGCAAATGGGGGGTCAGATGGTCGGACAAATGGGGGGCCAGATGGGGGGTCAGATGGGGGGCCAGATGGGAGGACAGATGGGGGGCCAGATGAACAACCCCATGGGAGGTATGCAAAACTCCAATCAGATGGGTCCTGGTGGGATGAATCCGCAACTGCAAAACCAAATGAACCCCAACATGGTTGGCCAGATGGGTAAGTACTTGTGGTGTATTATATTAGGTGTCATGAGATAAAGAACGGCTAAAAGGATCTACGATGCGAAAGAAAACGAGGAAGACCGAGAATGACAACGACATGGCACGATCAAGTCCATCAAATACTTGAAGATGGACATGGCACGAGTAGGAATTATCGGCGTGCGTGCATGAAGATGTATGAATGTAGAGGAAGCGAGGTCTGTATTTAAAGACAAAGTGATATGGCATTCTATCCTCTGCCTACCCCTATGGGGAAACGGCTGGTTTGTTGTTTTTGTTGGGAAGTTTTAGGAATTCTGTTGCCGGTTGCCACTCAACATGGCATGTGTTCACTCAAACCTGTGACGTTGCTAAGGAGCTTGCATTTACATTTAGTAACACATTTAAAAAAAACTTTTCTGCATGCTTAAATGCGAAATTTTTACCACTTGTAAAAATCGTTTTTTATATACAATATCCCATAGCACTGAACTTCCTCGTTAACTACTGTACAGTGCGTTAGAATATTTAATAAGCCTATGTTAATGTGATATTGTCTGTCGGTGAACCAAGTAAATATACAAATTTCGTTTGTGTAAGTAAGCACACTCATCATCATCATCATTCCCTTTCCGTACCTAATGGTGCATAGGGCTCTGCATTGGTACACCAATCGCAGTGTATCATGCATGATCAGTCTTACACTTCAGGTACCAATCCAGGGACTAGAAAATATTCTAGTCTGAAAACACCCTTTTAAATAAACATTTCACATCAAACATGTCGGGAATCGAACCCGAGACCTCTTAATATACAAGGCACACTTAAATATTTTATTTGAAAATAAACTAATTATTGTAAGACTTCACTCCCCATTATGTGCACAAGAATTGATATTTCTCTTGTAATATTAAAAAGGTACTTATATTTTTTATCTGAACAAACTGAAGAAAAACAAACCTGTTCGATTTATAATTTCATCGCACTGTAGTTTTATTTTTCTTTTTCTTTTTTTGCTTTCATGAATTATGATGACCATGTTCCTTTTGAAATATAAGTTGGTTTCTGAAACTTCGGAAGGATCTTTTATAAATCGTGTCGTCAACACTGCAATTGAAAAAAAAAACTCTGAAATCTGAATTAAATCTGCTGTAAAAATATTTTATTTTGAGATAATCATTAAATTTTGTTCCTTATTTTTTGCCTTCTAGTTTAGAAGTTGTTGCTTTGTATATTTTGAACATATGTGTCAGGTTTCAAGTGGTGTTTTTTAATTAGTATGGGAAATAAACGCTAGATAGAAATACGCCCTAAAATCCATTTTATTAAATAAAAAATAACAATTTATTATAATGATAATATACATAAATTTAAACATATTACGCCACAGGCTGTCATCTTAAGGTTTTACATTTATTATTATGCCATAGATATATAAAGCTTTTTTGTTTTTAGGTGCCATGACTAGTAATCAAATGGGTATGATGCAACAACACATGCAGCAGCAGAGGAAAGATGGTCTCGGCGGCATGCTAGGGTCCGGCGGGCCCGGGATGGGACAAGTCGGGATGGGGCAAGGCGGCCCGGGGATGGGGCAGGGCGGGCCAGGAATGGGCCAGGGGGGCCCCGGGATGGGGCAAGGTGGTCCAGGCATGGGACAAGGTGGCCCGGGGATGGGGCAAGGTCCTAGAGCGGGGGCTCCGTCGCACTTCTTGAGGCAGTCTCCATCTCCGTCGGCCCAGCCGAGCCCCGCTCCGATGGGAGGACCCAGCCCAGCATCTATGGGTAAGATTTATTTGTTTTTTAGAATATCTCAGATCTTTTGAATTGCTAATCTAAAATGAAGCTTATTTTTTTATTGTAATTATGTAGCTAAATAAATTTACTACAGCACACCACAAGAACGGTCCCCAGACGTTTTTGTGTATATGTATATAGAACAAATTATCACATTTATTTAGAAGAAATTAATTTGATTCATTATGTTTGTGAACATTTTTGTGTAGCACCTTTTAAATTTTTATTATTATTACATTCTTATAATTTTTATTTTTTTTATTATTTTCATTTTTATAATTAAAGTTACATGTTCAAATTTTAGTTACCCGCCAAGTCTAGACATTTTTCAGTGGAATGCAATTTTTTTAAATCTGGTTTCTTTTTACATATAATAATACATTTAATAATGAGGAAATTCAGCCTTATGGAAAATTTTATAAAAAAAAATCTTACAAGGGGTAAAAATTAGAGCATTTGATTGTACTGCAAAGTTTCTTGAAAATGTATGAAGAAAATAATTTAAAAATATTTTAATAAATAAATGAACTGCTTTGATCAATGTCACTAGTTCATGTGAATCAACCTATGATAAGAGAGTTGTGAAAGATTTGATCATGCCACGTCTTCCTTGGTCGCCCCCGTATCAGGTTAAGCTAGGGTTTCCTAGGACAGCGGTGCCCGTATTTTAACGGCCGTAGTGAACGGTGATGCAGTGGACAGCCGTCGTAAAGGTGACTAGAGTGTGGTTTTCTAGTAAAACGGTGTTATCAACACCATTTAACACCGTTTTCCTAGGAAACCACTCTCTAATCACCTTTACGACGGCTGTCCACTGCATCACCGTTCACTACGGCCGTTAAAATACGGGCACCGCTGTCCTAGGAAACCCTAGCTTTACCGTTCATTTTTGCCATGTATACTTGTTTTACCATTCTTTCGTCGTCCATTCGTTCTACTTGACCAAACTATCTCACAGACCCTTTCTTAATCTTATCAATTATACTCGACTCAGATTTACACTCTTGCCTGATTTCATCATTCGTAACCCTATCATACATTTATTTCTCACGCATTCGTCGAAGAGATCGCATTTACTGTTCATCGATCAGCATAGAACAAACTATGACCTTAATTCTCCAATGACCCGTCTTTGTCGTATTGTTAACTCAAGACAAGATCTGAACTTTTTTGGTTTAAGTTTACAACGATTTAAACGAGCACTAAATAAATAGTCCAGATCTTGTCTTGATGTCCTTTATATTTGTCAATGCTTCTTTTTTTTTTTTTATGTTTTAAACTATTCTTTTATTGTAATATTTAAACCCTTTAAATTGTATACATGGACAATGTCCGTTAATACATAAATAAATAAATAAATTTCAACCGCATTCAGTCGGCTTTCATCCTTCCTCTGCCAGTTCCATGTTTCACTTCCATGCATAAGTGTTGGGACTAAAACTCCGTTGTGCACTGCCAGTTTAGCTTTGATTGACAAATTTTTATTAGAAATTACTGTTCTTAGTGTGCTGTTCATTTTGTTGCCCGCATTCACTCTCTTTTCTACATCTTTTTCTACTCTTCCGTCTTTCGAAAACATGCTTCCAACAAAGCACTATCCATAGTAATTATGTAAATGTTTTCCTCAGGTGTAATGGGCGGACCGATGGCGTCTCCCATGTCAGTGGGCAGTGGGGGTATGGGGGTGGGAGGCACAGGAGGTGTGGCCAGCCCCGCCCTCGCCCCCTCCCCGTCACCCCACTACCCTTCTCAACACTCCCAGCAACACATGCAGCAGCACCAAAGGTAAACTTCATTTTGAATGTTCTCATTTAGGTTATAAATTTCAAACTACATAAAAATAATATTATTACATTCAAGAAAAAACATTAAAATGGTAGCATTCACTTAGTGCAGAATTAAAACTCTGCTCTCAGGGAATTCCAACATAGAGATGCCGAAATAGTCACTAGTCTTCTGCCAGGCGGTCATAAATCCATTCCCCTAAGACTGGAATTAAAGGTTTGTTCTTCTTTTCCTTGTAAGGTCAGTCCTAAGAGTCGATAGCTGTTGTCTTGGCTGTGTGCGTGGGTAGTTTGAACGTTGGTACATCTGGACACGGCCTAAACTCCGATTATAACGCAAAATGTTTTTTTTAATAAAAATATTTCGAGCTTACATCCGAACTAATACGGTATATATATGCGGAAGAGATGTATTTAAAAAAATATATATATTTGCGATGTGTTTTATGCAAATCGATTAGCAGCAATTATGCATGTGTATCGATTGGATTCAAAGTGTTTCCACAAATCACCAATATTAATTTGCTTTACGGCATCCTTTAAAAATAGCTGTAAGGAGAAAAAGGATCAGAGTTTGCGAAGTGCAAGGAAAAAGGACATAAGAATTAGTTACGCTTTGACATTATTAAAAAACCACCTAACCTAACTGATAATTCGTAATACTTTAATTTGCGCATTATTCATTATTAACAGTTTACAATTTATGTCTGGTCATAAGCGAATAATTATTCGATACTTCTATTTATCACTTATACTAATGTTTAAGGTCATTAACAGCTTGCCCACCGCATCCGAGGACATAAGTCTCCTAGGCGGTGCCCACATACACTAAAAATTTGCTCGATGCCAAACGAGAAAAGCTGCCCGAAGGAGTTCTCTGTAACCTGGTAGCCTTAGCGTCTTTGTGCTGAAAGAAAGTACTCCAGAAGCACATAATATGCACTTCATTGGATTGAGAAAAGAGGGAAGTGAATTCTTCACTGACTGGTGTTAAATTGATTGGACATGATCAATTCGCCAAAATGATTACAAAACTTTTTAAAAGCCTTAAAATTATTTTTGGAAGCCACCAGATCTATATATCAGACAGGACCTATAGCAGGGCCATGGATTGTAGTGAGAAGCTCCATTCGGTTATCATAGAGAGAGGGAAACGGACAAGACCACAGGATGTGTTAAGAAGACTGATTAGGATATCCGCAGCAGCACAAAGGGGAATGAACAATATTGAAAACAAATATTTTTTTATTAAATTTACCATGACCCGATAAAAACTGCGTAGTCCAGTGATCGGGGATAACCCAAGAAGATTTTAAGCGCTGACAGATTGAAGGAAAAAAGAAAGGTTACCATCGCGATTGCTGAGCATCAAGAAGAGCATTTTTTTTATTTAACATTTAGTTAACATTCGATTGAGACATTCCTTCAGTTGGGAGTAGACGGACCCCACCATTAATGTCATTAACACATTAATTGCGTCTGAATAATGGATATTGTTGCAAGTGTCGCTATTCTCTGCAACTAAATAACAAAAAATTATTCTGCAGTAGCTACCGAAATTTGTGAGAAATTTCAACGGAATCTCTAAATGCTTCCAGCGCATCAGCCTTGTTTAAATGCCATATTATGCGGAGAAAGCATAAAAGTATGGCATTTCAACTGGCGATTAATCCGTAATGTAATGTAGGTCTCTTGGTATGGCCCCTAGTCCTTCGTCGTCGCTGAATACGCCCCTGGGAGCAGGAGTCGGGGGGCTGGGTGCTGTGCCCTCGCCAGGGAACCCGGGGGAGGAGCACGCCTACCGGGAGAAGGTGCGCCAGCTCTCCAAGTACATCGAGCCGCTCAGAAGGATGATCTCTAGGATGATAAATGATGGGGAAAGTGAGTAATATTCTATTCATATTTGAAGTTCTAACTTTGTGACTTTCAATATTGTATTGTATATAATTATGACACTTAAAAATAAAATCAATTTGTATGAGTGGGCAACTGGCCAACTGTACCACAAAAAGTAAAGTTTAAAAAATTGGTCATTTTCATGAATACGGGCAAAACAGTTTGTCTTATCTTATGTTTTTAAGCAAAAAATTATGTAAATTTTTACAAAACCTCAACAATGTATTATTCACCTTTAAATTTTGTTCAGTTTAACTTTTTTTGGTGCAACTAGCCGTTAATACAAGAAATTGACACTAAACAAAATATTGCATTAATTTAATTCAAAAGATTTAATATGATATTCGCATTATATGACATGATGACTGTTTGTCAATTAAAAAAAAATAGAATGTGTATGACATTTAAGGTTTTTTAAATGTTATTTTGATAAGTTATGAATGTCACCTCTCTGGAATGAAGGCACACTTTAAAATATTTTGTTTTTATAAGGTACAAGCTAAAACCGGCAATTCTTTGCTATTGCTAGATTTGAGTACTTACTCGTATATACTTAAAATGAACAAAAGTTTGATATCAATTATTGTATTTAGTCCAAATTAGACATGTACATATACATTATTATTTTTGTGTTTCGGTTTACATAAATTGTGAGGACAGAATATTATAAATAGGTATTTGAACATTGTTTTCCTGTCACTGTCTTGCAGATGCCTCCCCGATACTGTGCGGAAAATACAACTGCATGTCAGACCTTTTGTTAGAATAGACAAAATCGACGTTTCACTGTCCCGATTTTCCACACCTCAAAACTGAACCGATTTTTTTATTTTTTTAGACAGAGTATCAAAATAAAATTTTCTGTATAGATACATTTTGCGTTTACAAAATTGTTGTATTTGTATCCCGTGCGCCCGAAGACAGCAGGTATATATATTTTATGGATCCCAATCTAGTTCTCAAAATTTAGTGCTTACTTCGAAAAATACGAAACAATCGACAAAGAGGTTTTTAGCAAAATGTAGATCTTTGCCATGAGCATATTTATAGCTCTTAAAATCTTCAATGTAATAAGTCGAAAAAAAGTAAGGAGCGTAAATGAATTTTTCATCGTTCACCGGGGCTGCATTAGTTTTTTATGGATCCCAATCAGATTATTTCCTTAAATTCCTTATAATTTTTACCCCTATATTTCTTTTGACTGGATTTTTGGTAATACTAAAATAATATTAACTGAAATTCAGTACATTTTTGAAAATCACTTTCCTAAATTAAATGCACCCCTTTTTTTTCATTTATAAGAGCCTTCTAGCAAAAAAAGATAACATTGGCCAAAAACAGGTTACATAGATTTACAAATTAGCCCCAGTTGATGATAAGAGCAGAGTTTGACATTTGCAAAAATAATTATTTATTTAAAAATTAGTTAATTAAAATTTTTGAATTCAACCATAAACAAGTACCTAAGTACTTACCAATGAAAAGTTACACCATCTTTCTTAAGTTTATCTTTTTTTACACACTTTCACTACACAGCTAAGAATTTTGGTGTCGAATTAAATGCCAAGCTCACGTTAAAACTCGGCTGCCGGTTAAAGAACGACTAAATAGGGCAGGACTAAGGGTTTCGGCATGAGTTAAGTGTCATAATTTTAGAGGGTTCCGAGTACGTCTATGTGTATTAATATTAAGACAAGGACTGGATTCAACTCCCTGGGGAGCTGTTAATATTAACTTTAACTTTGGGCAACGTCTAACGTCCCAGTCCTTGTCTTCAAAAATTTGGACAAACTCAAAATATTGTTGATAAATCCACCTGGTCCATGAAGAAGTATAGAAATTGAAAAAATAAGATTTTCAGGCGTTGCCTAATGTTAAAATTATTATAAGTTTAAACAAGACATTTATTTAATGAGTCATTTTTAGATTGAAAAAAAAAACAAACAAAAGCACTTTGATAAATAAGACAATGCCATAATGTTTATTAGGTCAGATCAGGTCACCAAACACATGTTTTTATTTATTCACGAAATGACATAAACGTAAATAAGTCACTAAAATTATCGGTAATTTAAATAATAAAATGACATTAACTTAAATAAGTCACTAAGATTATCGGTAAGTCGGAACGAAACAATAACAAAGCTAAATTGGTCGTTTTAATATTTAAAAAATAAAGTAAACATGCCATTTGTACCGGAATAAAATCGACTCAACCGGCTTTCGGTCACTACATGTTTGTCTGCGTTGCGTTCTTCACACAGCAATGTGAACACAACAATAATTGCGCCGCTTCCGTACTGACACGGAATCTAAATTCTCCGAGTAATAAAGAGACCGATGTAACGGTTTTGTCCTATTCCCACCCAAATGTTGCATTTTTTATAAATGAAGAAAGATGGATAATGTTCATTGAAGTCGTTTTATGATCTGAACTCATTTTAAACTTTTTTTCAATTAAGTCATTTTCGTCCTAAAGGTGCGATATGTAATAATATTCCAGGAGTATGGAAATCAAATTTGGTTTGGCTGAACGATCCATTTAATTCCTATCCACTTCGATAATTTTTCTAGCACTTTTTTTAAACATCTAGTTGCTTATTTATACAATTGTTACATACAGTATGCCTTGGTTTTTTTTTGAGACAGGTTCAGTTACAAAGTTGGTGTAATCTGTTTTTTATTTTTTCTGCTCAATTTTGTATATGTTAAACAAATGGAGAAATAGTTTAGGAAATAATTTTTTATTGTAATATGATTATTATTGGGTAAATAATTTCAGATGTGGAAAAGTTAACAAAAATGAAAAACTTCCTGGATATTTTATCTCACCCTTCCAAAAGAATGCCACTGGAGACTCTTCTTAAGTGTGAAGTTGTTCTGGAAAAGTTGGACTTCAAGAGAAGTGAAGGAATGTTCCTCCATACTCAGCCTGCCCCAATCCATCTTCAGGTTCCAACCAAGGTAAATTTTCTGCCAATCCTCAGCATTTGTTCCATCTTTATATATATATATATATAATTATTTTGTACGTGTGATGTCACTGAACTCCTAAACGGCTTAGTCGATTTACGTGCTGTTTTCAGCGAAATGTAGATCTTTGCGCTGCGCGTGTTCGTAGATATCAAAATTTTCAATCTAATCTTATTAAAAAAAGTTTGGAGCATAAATCTTTTTTTCATCGACCTACCAGGGTTGCATTCGACGAGAATGCATTTCCAAAAAAATGGAAGGATGTGGTTTTTTTTTACTTTAAAAAAAGTTTATTTTTGAATATTTACAAACCACATTCGCCTTTTATGGATCCCAATCAAAATATTTCCTTACATTCCTAATTATTTCTTCCCATTTATTTCTTTTTACTGGATTTTTTGTATTACTGAAGTTCAATACATTTTTGAAAATCACATTCATGAATAAAGTGCACTCCTGTTGGTGAGAAGAGCCGAGTTTGACATTTGCAAAAAAAATCTATATTTGAAAATGAATTATTTTATTTTTTGGAATTCAACTATAAACAAGTACCTACTTAAATTCAACATTTTAATATTAATAATTTTTAGTTTTTGAATTCAATCATAAACAAGTACCTAGGTATCTACTTATCAATGAAAATTCTTTTTCCAAGCTAATAGTAGGCAAGCCAACTTTCGGGCAGGACAACGCACATACATTGATTTAAATGATTTAGGCGGTCAAAATTATTTTACAGTGCATTTTGACTTTAAAAATAAAATTTTGCCCTTTGTAAAATTAGAATTTTTTCCCTGCCAAAAAGTGAAAAATAAAAAAACGTGGACTTTAAAAACACTAAATTTATTTTTAATGTTAAATTTCACGAACAAAAAAAAATATTTTAGGCAGACTCATTTAAAATGCATATACATATTTTGGATTTAATTATTCATTTATAGATAATTCTTGATATCTGAAATATTAAATTCGATATTTGGGTCAGCTGGTAGTAACATATTGATTGTTTCAAGGCAAAATGATCTTGGTTTAATTTGTTTTTTGTTTGTTTCACGCTACTTAATGATAATGAGTCTGAACTTAATAATAGTCGACTGTATATATCAAGGTTACATTTCTCCCTCAAGAACTTTCTTGTGTAGTTTTCACGGTATAACCGAAAGTGCTAATTTCGGGCCTCTATTCTGCCTCTTCCGACAACTGTCCTATGGGTAAGAAGGCATTTTTAATTATTTCTTCTAACCGAGTTTCATTGGTTTTGAGAAATAATGCTTCTTTTCTATAGGATTTAGACCTTTTTTTTAATTGGTGTTTTAAAGTACGCAAATCTTTGTTTTAAAGTGCGTAAATTATCTGATGTATCACTGTTACTTGACAAAAGGTGATTTTCCATATAATATATGTATTTACTTTTTTCATACAAATAAGGCAAATATTGCTGTTGCATTTCATCGAAAAGATATTTACGGCTCACTATTTTTGTACCCGAGGTATCAGGTGTACCTAAAATAAAATAAAATCGCAGTTTATTACATTTAAAACTAAAGTTTTTTTTTTATATCATCTTTAAAAAAACCTATAACTTGGTCTGGTCATCCGCAGCTATCTGCACTCAAATTTTATGTTATTATTTTGCCCAATATATAAGGTATACAGCACAATAACAAAAATTACGCGATAAGAGGCGATAATATAACAAAATGTTTTATAAACATGAAAATTAAAATAAAAAAATCATTCCAAAACAACCTTTTTTTGAAGTTCTACAAATAATATAAAATAAAGTTTAAAATCATGTAAAAGTATCTAGACATATTGATTATTATTGTTATCAAAATATTGATTATTACCTGAAGTATTCGAATCCATTACAATAATTTTAAAAAATTTGGTGGACATTATAAATGTATCTTTGTTTAAATGTTTACACGGAGCGCTGAGAACAATGACGATTTGCACTTCGCGAGCCGACCAAGTTTCAACTAACGTGCGCGCGCATGGTGAAAGGTGCGCGAGTGGGGATGGTAAATTTTTGTTACTGTGACATTTCTTCGGCTATAGGATTTTTTTGGTATTTTTAACGTCACTTGAAATTCGACTTACGACCGGCTAATTCTTAATAATCAACGTTTGTGCAACGTCTGTTGAATCCGCTATTTATAAATTAAAAAATCAGTTTTATTTATATCAAATCTAAAATAGAATCCTATGTATATTATGTTTGTCAATTCAGCCAGCTATGATTAAACTGTAATATTCCCTATTAAGAAAAAAATGCTTTTTACAGGAAAACCAAATATTCCAATCTCTTCTAGAAGTGGTCAGCAATAGCCTTCAATCTCCGGTTGCTAACCACACCCTAAAGAGAACATTTGGTCCATGTGTTGAAGCACTTTGTGGCCCGGAAATAAGGTTGGTGTTATTGAAATACGCGCATGTATTTAATATTTTTTTAAACTTATATTTCAGTTTAGATATCTCATTGTGTTTTAAATTTCTAGGCATATGCCTCCTGCTCTGAAGAAGCAAAAAGTGGAGGAACCACTTCCTGATATTCCGGACGTCCTGCAGGGGGAGATAGCTCGCCTCGATAGTCGATTTAAGGTAATTATTTGCGATGAACATATGTATGTATGAATTTCAAGAAATCTTTTATGAAATTCAGTTTTTTTCCAAATGAAGTCGGAATTTTTTTTCTGAATTTATTGGAACAGAAAAGGAAAAAAAGTTGAAAAGGGAATATGTATAATGAATCTCATCCACATCAATAAAGGTTTCAGTTCTTTTATTTCATAAAAATCAACCGAGGAAAGAGTTGAGGAAATGCGGTTGTTTAAAAATGGGGAGAATGATGAAGGGTGCACAGCGTATTAAGTGGCCACATAAACAAGTCAATGACAGGTTGTAAGCCCTGTAAATGTCTAGGCTTCCATATTCCTTTTCAAAAATGTTTTCCCTCTCTGTTGCAATTAGTTTAGATCTTAATAACTCTCTAGGAAGTGTAATCCAGCCTGTCTACAAACATTTGGACATACTCAAAACATTATTGATATTTACATACACCCCTCCTACGTATAATGTCGTAAACCACAAATTGTCAGTTTTTAATGTATTTTGTTTATATGTTATTATATCTTTAGTTCCGACAAAGGAAAAAAAATATTTTGCAATTAGTTGTTTTTTTTAGACTTGTATTTCATATTTTTTAGGAAGAATACTATAGTATAAACCCTGATAATTTTCACAGGACGGAAGAGATTACCGAAAGCGACGTTAGTATCAGTTATAATTGTGGTCTCCAGACAGATGACTGCCGTGTGCATTTTTTTTTATAAATAGGATTTTGTTTAATATGTTGTGAAAAATAAAATAATTAAGCTAACTAGAGCACAAAAATGTCTTAGAAACTTAATCGTCACTACGTACAGTTGAAACTCAAACAACAGATTCATTGTATAATAACCAAAGTCTATATTTGTATGAATGACACCAAAATGCTTGATAAAACAAACCATTAAATTAAGTAATATTCGTTTGATTTTAATACTAATATTTGTTATAGTATACAAATTAACAACAATATTATTTTCATGTTTCTTACGGTTATATACACCTACAATTTTTTGTTTTCAAATAATCCGGTTATATAATGTTGTATGTCATTCATACAATATTTTACTTTGTGTCTTTTACGAAGTATAATATCGTATGTCATTCATACGGTATTTCATTTCACGTCTTTTCCAAAGTATAGTATCGTAGCATTTTTACAAAAACTGATTTGACATTTTAAGTTTTTTGTAAGCTTGTATAAAAAAAGATATAAAAATAAATATGCATTCCATTATTTTTTCAATCAGTGAATATTTAGATTTATACTGGACAGAAATATCTTTAAATTCTCCTCCTGTAAAGTCTCGTTTTGTGCATTACAATATTATACGTAAGTGTCGACATATATATGCTTTTGCATATTATTTTTATAAACAATAAATTTCGTGTATGTAATCATGGTAATTATTCCGTAATGTGTGTCCTAGGTGTCTCTGGAAGGGCTTCAGGTGGGAACGGGCGGCGGTAGCATCCGGCTGGTGGCGCAGCTGGAGGACGCGCGGCTGCCGTGCGTTCCCCCCGTGTGCGTGTGCGTGCCCCGCGCCTATCCGCGCGACGCGCCTTCCTGCCTCGCGCCCTGCGACGCCTACCGGGCCACGCCCTTCCTTCGCCGCGTGGCGGCCGCCCTGCAGGCTCGCCTAGCCGCGCTGCCGCGCCGCCACTCACTCACGCAGCTGCTCGACACGTGGGAGATGAGCGTTCGCCAGGCCTGCAATCCCAACCACACCCAGACGTCGCACACGCCCATAACTCTGTTTATGGGACTCTAATTTATCCACTCGAATGTCGCATACGCCAATAACTCTTGTTCATGGATCTCTGAATTGCTAGTATTTATCTACACTCGGATATTGCCCTAGCCTATAACTCTTTCCATGGATCTGAATTACCGCAAGTATTTAAACACACTCAGAAGTCGTACACGTCTTCTATTATCAACTTACTTACTCGAAAAATAATTCTTTTCAAATGTGCCACCCTAAGCTTAGCCATCGCAATTGTCATTTTTGTGAAAAATTAGTTCTAGGATATTCAGAATTAGCACAACGAGATCTATAAGAATCAGTTGCCCATATTTTTATGTTTATATTATTTAACATATCGTCAGTGAAGTTTTAACAATGCGTAAGTCAAGTCAGAGCTATTTTTTATCAACAGTGTGGAAATCATGAAAATACTTAGTATAAAAGAATTTTTACATAAAATCTTTCCTAATTCTTTCCATGAACTGATTTGAAATACTTCTTCTGAAAATTTATACTGCTAATGTTGTTTGTCACTTTAATTTTAGGCAGTTATTTTGCTCTCCTGTAAAGTAGTCATTTTTGATTTACGCACTGTTAGAACTTCACTGAAGATATCCTTATTTAGCATAACCAGCATAAGTGTTCAATTTTTAGTCTACTTACTAAATGTTTTCATTTAAATAGCTGCAACAGCAAGTTGCTATATAAATACACAGCACGATATTTAATAAGTGCGTTGCGATATTCAATAACTAAGGCATTTGGTATTTATATTTAGTAAAACGAAAGAATCGTTATGCTGTGTGTACTAGTGATTATGACCACACTTGCTACAATAGGGAAAGATCACTTTTTTAACATTTTCGCAGTATTAAGGGTCTATGAAACATTGTTGGGTTTTTTTTAATTATAAATAGTTGCATAAAAAATATTTTTTAATTTGTAATTTTCAACTCTCGCAAAAACGGTCATTGCATTGGCCACGTCCCTGATACGTCCCGATTCATGTTGATTTTCAACTTTGTTTGAAAACGTTCAAATTTTCATAGAACATCGTCGCGAATCTTGATGTCAAAATTATCAATGCCAAATATGTCGCGTTTTTCTAGTTATTTTTTTATAATATATTTTTATAATTTCTTTTTTAAAGTTATAAATGAAAACATTTCTTCACAATGTCCATATTGATTTTCAAAATACAATTAATTATTCTATATCCATTTCATATATTTTTATCGATATTTGTAGGATGTGATATTTCCCTATTGTGTCAGTAATATGTAGGACAGTTAAATTTAAATTCTTCTATATTTGCTAGACATAAATGTTGCAAGTGCAAGTCCTAGATATAAACAACGCAATTTCTGCGCATATGCTGGATATGCTTAGTAAATTAATGTAAATGAATTTCTTGTTTACTAATCAATATCACTTTTTGGCTTTTTTAAATTTAAAATATTACTTAATATTTTTTAAAAATACATCTATGCAAAATACAGCCAAAGATACTGTACGAAATAAGAATATTTAAAACATTTCATTAAGTTTGGATCAAGACAGCATAAAAACAAAAAAATAAATAAACGCGATTTTTTCAGCTTAGGGCGGCAGAAATGAAGTCGACTATTTATCGCAAAACGTAATATCAAACATTGCTATTGACAAAATAACTGCAAGATGTGTACAAATTGAGAACATTAATATCGCATTGAAGAGTTGATGACCGAGGGCCATACAATATGATTACACATAACTACCAAAAAAGATTCAATCACCATTTCTAAGACCTCATCAATTGAAGGCAGTGACGAATGGTACATCCCATATTTATTTTCTACTATTAATCAAGTTTGCATTGACCGCAAGGAATCTGATACAAAATGTAAGCAAAACAACTTTAGTGAAGAATAATCAATTTCATAAACTTATCAGAAGCAAGTGGTATATATTTCAATGGAGATGTGCCAATATTACCATAGTTCACACAATGACTTCAATTGACATCACTGAATTAGAATATAAAAACACGTTTCTTAGATTTAGTTATGTAAGTATGTATGTACAATAATTATGATACATTGAATGGTGTTTAATTTTGAGTAATGAAATCATTGACCAAACATATTTATTATATTAGATTTATTCTAGAAAATGTAAGTAAAATTTTAAGTGGCTCACATAATGCGTGCAAATTACAAACTATGTTCGTAAATATATTTAAAGTCACATGTGTAGATTCGTTACAATTTATTGGATGGAATAACGATGAGATGGATTGAAGGAAAAGGAAATCTGGTCCACGCAGGTCACATGCCTCGAACGTCTTCGGCGACCATAAATATTTGCTCTCCGTCTCGTGTTCCCGGATTCCTGACACTGTTGACATGAAATTGTATTTATTTTCACAGGTTATTCTAGGATCAATATTCCATAGTTTACCTGGATTATAATTTAAACGTGAGAGTGATCATCTCGCTTTCAACAATAAAGCGCTGTATGTAAGAGACATAATATTTTTGACAATATTTGTAACTATATATTTTTAATTTATAGGCGTACACTTGTGGTTTTCACTATAGTACCATGTAAGTACATAATGCTTTTCTAAAACATAATTGCGTTATCAGCTTTTAATATTTCACGCATCTTAATTTGTAATATTTCTCTTTCACCTGAAAAATTAATGTTCTTTAACAAGTATGGAGCTTAATATGACCACAAGGTTGGTTATTGGCATTGGGTTTTTTTTTGTCAATCAATAGGAGAGTTAGCTTTAAAAGATGATTTTCCGCTAGCGTTATTACAAAGGAAATTATAAGAGTTACCATTGTACCTGAGATTAGAAAACTTCGAAAAGATATAAGAAGGAAATGAATATGTAGTATATTCACATATCTATTTGGAATTTTTCAATTTTGAGCTCGATGAAATAATTCACACGCCTAAAAGTATGATGCGTTACTGAAGGGTTTAATATTTATAGTAAACAATTAATTGAATAAAGTAACATATCTATATTGAAATGTCTGCAAGTGTCAAAAGTCCTTTAAGAAATCACGAAAACACATAGGAAGATGTATGAAAAATGCCGCAGACTGGAATTTTTCTGTTTTACAAAATTAGAATAATACTTTTATGAATTCCATTTTTTTTTTAAATGTGTAATTAATACATTTTTGTGCTCAATCCACACTAACATAAAACTTTTAATTTGAATAATTGAAGGATATAATAAAAGGAGATCTCAGATTGTAATCTCGCTGACGAACCATCTTATTTCAGTTGAATAATACTATTACATACATATTTTCTGAATACAAGCAATCAATAATAATTATTACCACACAAGAGTTTTATCAATATTTTAAACAAAATTATTACTGTTATTATAATTATTAAAATTATTAATTATTGCCCCCTGAAAATTGAAATGAATATGCAAATGTTACATACAATGCAGATAGGTATGTACAAATTTATATTTTTTGTTACAAGAATCTTTATTGTTTGTGTTAATTCATAATTTGTAGAAAATGTGCTGTTTTTGAATAACATTTTACTGTGAATAATTTTATGAAGACTATGTATATGTATTCCTTAATGAATCAATATTATATTATATAAATGTCCAAAATAATAATACGTAATTACGGAAAACTGTGAAATAAGACTGTTTAGTCCATTACTTTTAGTGAATTGTAGCTTTTAAAAATGATTCTTTCTTCCTCATAATAATGAGATTTTGCAATAACATCAGTCTGCAATTTAACTTTGGATATTCGTATATATGTATATGAGATTCTTAGTTCCTGAAATTGAATCCTTTGACAATGTGATGGTATTCTATAATGTAGTATTAAATGGTCGTAATTTTATTTTATCATTATGTGTGTATTTGATCAATAAATTAAGGAGGCGATACAACAATGTATTATCGATCTTGTAATTTGTTTACCAAATTAATTTGCTACCAAATTTTTATACAAATAAAACAATTTTATAAATAATATTAGTTTTTATTAAAACAGCCACTCTAAATATCTGTACAGAAATTGTAAAATGATTAAAAATCAGATGTTCATTCATCAATATTGCTATATATATTTTATTTTTTTATCATGTTACATATTTATTTACTTATTCATTAAGCTATAATAAATAAAAGTGACTCATTATCCACTATTTGGAAATTTTCACTTTCTAGATCTACATGTAAAATATTTTTTCCAAGTCTTAACATTAAAAATGAACACACATGTTATTTGTTTTAATTTGAATCAAAACAAATGAAAGCTAACATGTAAGATTTTTATTTATTTCTTCACCCTCGAGGAAAAATTCACCAACTACAAAAATTTATTTATGAAAGAAGAGATAATTTAAAGAAAATTTTTAAATGATTTAAAATACTTTTATTACTAAAAATATTTTTAATTAATAAAAAAATACTTTATATGACTAAAGTTTTATTAGTTGGTGATTTTTTTTTTAACGTGACAATGTGTTCGATGAAATCTTTCAACAAATAAGTATTGAATTCTTATTTTTACTAGATAAATCAGGGGTCGACAATGCGAGGGGCTTAATTACCGATTTCCGGCTAAAACAAATCGTTTCTCTAAATGCAATTATATTTTCTGGGTAATTTCTAAAACTCAGAAACTTCTTGACTAGGGAATGTTCACTCGAATGAATGATAACAGTTTGTATTTTACTCAAATGGATATTGCTGAGTTTTGTCACATTATACAGACTACATTAGAAATCATCTAAAGTGTTATAAATGTATATCATAAATACAATTATATACATTCATATTTTCAAACGAATCAAATTGGTTGCTTCTCTGAAGTCTTCCATTAAAAAAAATATATATACATAATATGATACAATCTCACTTATCGGCTTGATGTTAATACATCAACTTAATAAAATAAAATAATTTACTGTCTAACAAATATTCTATAATGCACATAGTAAGGTATATACTAATCAGCTTTTTATTATATTAAAAATAAATGCCATTGCTCTATTAACCGGTTAAGTGCCATAAGCGCATGAACGCGCTCTCTGTTTCCTTGCTCGGAGGGGGGCCGGCCATACAAAAATAGCGCATAAAGACCCGTGCTTTTGTATGGGTCAAGGTCTAGTATTTAACTGAACGATTTTAGATTTCGTGTACTCGGAGACATTGTTAGAAGCTTAATGAAAAACTAGGACACGAGGAATTATTAAAATGATCAACGTTACAGCAGTTCAAATGAGTTACAAAAAATTGCCTAAAATTTTGCGGCCTGCTGGGAACTGCCATAGCAATATCTAGCGACACAAAAGGTTAAATAACAAAAAGTATAAAATCATATAGAGTTAAGTTGTGGGTCAGTGGTTGTATCAGTATCAAGGATTTTGTTTTTTTTTGTTGACAGTTTCACTCTACCACAATATAATTCTTATTTTCTAATAAAATCTCCTGAGACTAAATTATATGTAGCAGAATATACTTAATTAATGTTCAAATGGATCAATTTATATGTACATAAGGGTATATTATTTTCTGTAGCTTTTGTCAGTGTTCATAGCCTGAGCTTCAATATAATATTGACATTTGGAAATAGATTTTCAACATCTATTGTTTCACAAAACAAGAAGAGGTAATGAAATATTATTTTTCCAACATTTTATTCTTCTGGCCCCAAATTTTTATTTACATACATTGAGGTACTATTTATAAGATGGAAAGCCCCTCAGTAATCAGTTACAACTCTCTTATCATTGTTTTTTATATTTTTATATGGGAGTTGCATTATTTTTTACCTTGCTTTTAATATACAAGGTTTATATGTCAAAAGAGGATTTTGCAATTATATTTCTTTAAATTTATCTAAACTGTTGGGATCAGGAAGGATATACTAAAGTGGGCCAATCAGGAACTTCTCAGCATTTGCTCATGTGGAGAGGAAACCACTTACAACTCTTTAGGAGAAGCCGGTCTGTTAACAGTAGTCAACAGGCCTTCCGTTCCACTAGAAGAGTGTTCGGCATTTTGTTCCCTACTTTGGTTTATTTTACCAATTGCCTGCACTATTTTGACCATGTATAATATAATAATAATAATGTAAGAAAACAATTTTTAAATCCAATTCCCCGTAGGGCTGAAGTTCCTCATTAGGTTGAATTGGTAAAACCGTTTTTTTTAAATATTTTAGACAGTTTTATATATAATTTGACATTCAATCATCAGGGCGGTCATATGAAGCAAAGAATAATTGCATGCAAAAAATAAAAATTCACAAATTAACCACTTCTGCCCCGCGAGAAGATTCAGAATAGCCACATTAGTTGTGGCACGCTGTGTCTTACGTTGTGATTATGATTAGGCATGAAAAATTATTGTAGATAATTGCTCCTGCTCTTACAAATTATGGTATTTTTCAATACTTTACATGACTCAAATGTTGTATGACCAATAACAGTGAAGGATTACAAGGAAAATTGGTATGTGGTCATGCTAGCACTAGTGCACTCGGCGTGCTGGTCCGTGCAAGCGCAGCAGGACCAGTGACGGGCCCCCGGGTGACCCGGATGGCCATGGCCGCAGCCCCGGTAGCCCCCGGCCATGCGGCCAGCCCCCGCACACGCGCAGCCTGCTGCGCGACTGCCACTCGATGAGCAGAAGGAGCAGCAGTGGAACTTGCCCGAGTGAGGGCGCTGCTCTCTGGCCACCAGGTTGAACGGACTGTTCTAGAAATTCAACATACCGTTTTAACTACAAATACACATTTTTTAATAATACTGTAGATTCAATGATTATATAAACAAACATATAACGTGAGAAAATGGTGGAAAGGATAGTATAATGAAAACAGAAGAAAGTAATATTTCGTGGTGTAGGTATTACAACCGTAATATATATATATTCAAATTTCATGGCTTTATAGTTAAGGTCTTATTTACTACTTGTTTTTTACTAAATAATAATTACAGTGGTTTAAAAAAATATATATATATGAAAAGGCCATCAAGCTAAGTCAAAAAATTAAAATTTTATGGATCATATCATCATCGACATGATTTGTTCAAATTTTTGTAATATTGACATTAACTCAGCCCGTTACGTCACGAGCTGTTATCGGAGAGTTGTGCTGCCATTTAAAAGTAGAACCCCTTAGCGGTCAAAATACACTAAACTTTATAAAAATGGCTACTCGAAAATCAGAAATCTATCACAATGCTATAATTGATCGGTTATTATTCACTAGAACTTGTGACGTTTCAAAGTATGATTTTTTCATACAATTAAATGGTCTAATTTTTATAGCGTGTAAGAAAACTCTTGATATCCAATTTACCGTAGCACTAAACTTCCTCATTGGGTATTATTTGTAGGATTTTTTTCGAAATATGTTCAATTACTAGTTACTGACAAGGATACTTAAACAATATTTTGAGTTTGTCCAAATTTTTGACAGGTCATAAGCCCTGTAGATGCCTAGACTTCTATATTACCTTCTCTAAAATGTTCTTCATCTCTGTTGTAGTATGTTAAAGATACTTTTAAAATTTCTAAAAATACACACATTTTCATACAGAAAATTCGATTTTATTTTATAGACAATTGAATTTAACTCTGTTAACTTCCTATTGTAATCTAAGCCCTGGTATGTCCATTAAATATAATATAAGTGTGATATCAATACTGGCAAACAAATTATGTAATTTGTTAATGAGATGTTCAAGTCTGATGATGGGTAGTGAAAAGTAATCTGAAACAGGTATGAAACAAAAGTGCAAAAAACACACTACAGAAAAATTCATTGCTCATTTGAACTCCAATTGGCCATGAACATCCGAGAAATTAAAAAATTGATCATGAATTCTTAAAAAATACAAACTTGACATTAGACGCATGTACTAAACTCTGATAAAATTTTGATTACATGATCAAAATATTGAAAATAGTTACCTTTATAGGTTTCCCATTGACAAGAACAGCGAGCTGATAGGGACCGGAAACATCTGGGACGAAGGAAAGAACGTAGGTGCCGTCCTTCCGGTCCTGTGTGGTGATGGAATGGGGACGCACACCCGTCCTGCGAAGGGCTCCCCACACCCGAGCCCCCCCGCCGCACACTGCCTGGTTGGAGGAGTCTCTCGTCTCCAGCACCATCTCATGGCGGCGGTGAACTCTGATGCCACGGAAACCTAGAGATACAATCATTTTCTTGTTGGTCAGATATTGGAAACATCACTTTGCATCATTCCAACAGAAGCAATATTACTGATGTTGAACTATTCATTCTATGTCGATAGTTAGGTAAATATCAAAATATTTTAACAAATAAATACTGAAATATTAAATTGAATTTTTTTAAATCTTAGAAATAAATGCAAGAATTTATGAAAAAACACACAAAAAAGTCTTGTCATGCTCTGTGCGCAAAGAAATTTTAGAGTAAATTTTGCGTTTTCTTTCAAAATGTTGCTTTAATTTAATGGGTAATCCGGATGTCCGCATATCCAGATAACGTTCGAGAATAATCTTCAAGCTGATGTACTGTATACAGACTTCTCCAAGGCCTTTGACAAAGTTGATCACAACATTTTATGTGCTAAACTTCGTGCTGTAGGCATTAGAGATCCCTTTTTATCGTTTTTAAAATCCTACCTCTCACATAGAAAACAAAGTGTAAAAATCAATAACTTCATATCAAATAGCTTCCTAGTAACTTCTGGTGTACCACAGGGTGCCCACTTGGCCCCTCTTCTATTTAATCTGTTTGTTAATGATGCTGCTAATGTTTTTTCTTTTACAAAATTCTGGCTTTTTGCTGACGATAACAAGATACTTAAGCTAATTAAAAATATTGATGACTGTGTCAGACTCCAAGAAGACATAAATGCATTTCATACTTGGTGCAAAACTAATAACATGGAACTTAACATCGATAAATGCAAAATTATTTCATACCATAAATGTAAACATCCTTTTATTTTTGATTATAAACTTAATGGCCAAGTTCTTTCGATTGTCACCTCTATAAGAGATCTTGGAGTGATCCTAGATAATAAACTAACTTTTCTGGAACACTTTGATAATATAGTAAACAGATCCTTAAAAATTTTAGGCTTTATTAATAGAACTACGTCTGATTTCCAAAGTATGCTTACACTTAAAACACTTTATTGCTCTTTAGTTCGCCCTATTCTTGAATATGCATCTGTAATCTGGTCCCCTCATTATGCTGTTCATATCAAGCGCCTTGAATCAGTTCAACATCGTTTTATAAGAAAAATTGCATGGAAGATGGGATTGGAAAGAGGAGACTATTCATATTCTGATATGGAGAGGTTTTTAAGCATATCAAGTCTTGAAAAACGCAGATGCATTGCAGATATAATCTGCATGTATAAAATTATGAACTGTCTCATTGATGCCCCTGAAATTTTGCAAAAGATTCTTTTTAACGTTCCCACCCGTAGACTAAGAAATAATGAAATGCTTTTCCTCGGTCACTACAGGACCAATTATGGTGCACAGTCGCCTTTGCCCAGAATGATCAGGCGGGTGAACGATCATCAAGATCTTGATTATTATGGTGTAAGGATGTCTTTCTTTACAAATCAGCTAAAGAATCTGTATAGTTAGCCTATGCTTTTTACTTAATCTAAAAAATCTATCATCTGTCTTTGCTGCTTATTTCTGTTCCTTATATTTTTTTATTCCTTTGTAAAAATTTCTTTTAATTGTAATGTTTATAATGGACTTTGTCCGTAAATAAATAAATAAATAAATAAATAACGTCTGGCATTCATTAATTCGGATAGTCGTCTGATAAATTTTCTTTGTAATGCAATCAAACTTTGGGAATATTTCAGAACGTTGGAGTCGCCTGTTTCCATACAAATTAATATTGCAGTTTTAACACACGACAGGCGTCCGCATCTTGAAATAATTCTAAAAATACATTAATTTATTAGTCAGTTCCGAGAAATGTTTTGAGCCTATTGAATTGTAAATTTTTTGAAAAATATAGGTCGGGAAAGTATATAAAATATTTAGCGTCGGTTGCCGGTGGGTTTGTGTTTTGGGCCTTAAAACTGAAATATGATATAATACTAGAAGAGCAAGAAAACTACAAAGCTGTCTTTAATATAGATTTGACAATATGAAAAAAAAAACTGTATCAATAAACATTTATTGTGGAACCAGAAAAAAAATGTTATAGATACACGATATATGTATGTATTAAAAATATTATTTTGCCTTTCAATCATAAGTTGACGTTTACATATCGTGTAGTGAACCTACGGGTTCTTACAAAAAGTACAATGATTTATTTTGTAATTTTACCTTCTGGCTCGATGACACATAATGCCGCATCAACTCCTTGCGTAGAGATAACGCCATACATCTGAATGTTTCCATACTGCGCTGCCTTCGCTTCCTTCACTACTTCCAAGTCCTCGGATGCTTTACACTCTAGCAGACCTTCCGTATTGGAGCACCACTCCAGCCTCCTGAGCAGTGGACCGACAAAACTCAATACCTCCACGTCGGTTCCTTCAGAAAGGATATCTTCGGCAAACTTGACCGCGTCGTTAACATTCTCGGCCCTCTTCTCTAACTCTAATCTCTGGTCGGCCAGTACTTGTATTTTGATATCTCGAGCTTTGAGGACTTGTATTTGTAACGTTTGTCTGTGTTCCTCTACCGCTCTGATATAGGAATCTATAAACTGTTCTACATCTTCTTGTACCACTTCGCTCTTTATCTGAAAAGGTTTCACATCATTATTTATATTATTATTTATTTATTTATATTTATTATTGTGCGCGCAGTGCTATGTCGGTATAATATATGGTTTTTCGCTTCGCTCTTCTCAGGAGAGAACACTTTCCATTCCTCGACACAGCACATAATTTTTCAGCTATTCATTAGACTTTGGAATGAGCTACCCCTTCATATAAAAAATGCACCTTGTCTAGCCACCTTCAAGAAACGCCTGAAACATTATATATTCCCAGAATCCTGAGTTTTACTGCTTTTTTTTCTTTTGGTTAAATATGTATTTTTATCCCTTTTTTTCTTTCCTTGGTTCCTCTTTTTCTCTCCTTCCAAACACATTATCTGATCCCACATTCCTCATCATTTAACATGTACAACATAATATACTTTTTTTATTTTATTAAAGTTAATATGCGCAAGCCTTATCTCCCAAAAAAAAAAACGCTTAATTAGGTTTTTTTTATATTTTATGTATGACCTATCTTTTGGTATACATTTATGTTTTTCTAGTACAAAATTTTGACCAATCTCTTCTTTTTGACCAATCTGTTTTTTAGTTGGCTGGAAGATATTGCTTTTAGCAATAAGTCCACCAAAGTACTGATTCTTTGTACTTGAAGTTGTAAATAAATAAATATAATGATATTATTACAAAAAAAAAACAAAATCTTAACACAGCACCAATTACGTACACAACACAATATACTATATAATACAATTTTCGGAACAGGACAACAAGATGTAATGAGAATATGTGATTTTATTTGTGTCGGTGATTTTATTTTTGTGGATATGGAGTTTGGTTAATGGAGTGATGTGTGTAAAATATGATGTTCATGTTATGTGTATGGTAGATTTCTTCTTCTTCTTCTTCTTGCGGTGTGTTGTCAGGTCCCCTAGATGTTGGCGATCACTACAGCGAAAGCGTCTCGGTCTAGCGCTACTCTTAAATTCCGTAGCCAGGACAACTGCTTTATAGTAGATTTAATATATTTTAATCTTTGTTTTATATTTACTCATTTCTTTTTTTTAAATAAGAGGCTAAATATTAATGTCAATGAAACTCAATTTCCGTTCATAGAGGAGAGCGGTGCCAGGTTTCTAATCTAATTGACTGACTGCAACTGATTGATCTAGAGTAAAATTATCTTCTGAATTTTAAATGGTGTTTAGCATAAAATGATAAAATATGTAAGTTTACCCTGAACTAGTTAAGAACTTAACCTGAGACCTCATGGGGTAGATACAATACATTTACTGTATCAAAAATTCACAAGTAAATCATATTTTGAAAACATGTGAATTACTGTTTGATTTAGTTAATAAGTCAACTCAGATGATGAATAAACAAAGTTTTCAGTTCAGGAAAATCTGTCAGTATTGTGTACCTGTATTCGCTTCCCAGCTACGTGTAATTTCTCTAGGGCTGTAGTGGTCTGCCGAACCACCGGCTTAACTCTATCCACAGCTTCTCTAATAGTCCTAATGTAGGACTCCGCAGCTCGTGAGACTGGATCAAAGGAATGTCCATTGTGCAACAATAAACAGCAATCTCTGCAGATCACCTGTAAATGTAAACATCACTTTACAAGGGGAGTTATTAATTTCTAATTTGCAATTTACAAATGTCTTTATCTAGTATGTAATAAGTAGGTAGGTTTGTAAAAGTACATTAAAAATTTTCTTTTGAAACACCAATTGGGTGCACTATCTTAATTGAAAGTACATAAAAGTGATCTGTAAAAAAAATAAAAGCAAACAGCATAATTTATAGCTGAAACTGATCTTTATGCTGGCAACACCAAAAATTATACGCGGTTTGTTTTGAGATTGGTTATGATATTTTAGTACACTGGATTCTCTTTTTACAAGGTGGATACTTTTTACACAGTACCATGTAAAAAAAATATTCTCAAAAAAGAACAATGCTGAACAGGTTTCCTTTATAAAAATCAATTCAAGATTTCGCAAAAATTAGATATTTTACTATTTAATATATCATAATTTTTCCTCCCTCTGTGTTGCAATGAAGTGTGCTAGGGGGTTGAATCTTAGTACGGATATACCTACTTTAAATATTGTTGGTAAGATGATCAGTCCAAAAAATTGAAATATATCGCTGTGTAAAAAAAACTTATTTTTTTTGTAATCGTAAAATACTCACTATTAGGAAATAGGAATCAAGTTGGGGTGGGACCACGACCCGATTTAATGTTGATCTCAGCTAAGGTAGGTACGCCACGAAGCGGACATCCAGTAGTGTGATACTGAACGCTCTCTACAGGGTAGAGAACGCGTCGCTAGCACGTAATTTACGTAGTAGGTAATTGACTCTATTTCCCTAAAGTGTTCATAATCGTGCTGCAGGTGCCGGAACCTACCTGGCAGCAGGTGGAGCAGAAGAGCTTGAGCTCGTTGTCCGGGTGGCGCGCGCACAGGGGCTGGCGGCGGAGGGTGAGGGCGCCCCGCCGCGCCGCGTCCGCCAGGGGCAGCAGCGCGTGGCGCGCGCCTCCGCCCTCCGGCCCCGCGCGCACGTGCGCCGCCCCGCAGCCCCCGCACAGACTGATCAGACACGTGGTACAACGACTTTGGGCCTAGAAACAAACAACTTTAGTGGTCTTTTTGTAATCCTAAAATCCCCGTAAGAAAGTATTTTTTGTGTTGTTTTGAAGGCGCTGCGATCTTTTTTAAAGATTTGCATTTTTTTAAAACGATGACGTCGAAGGTGTGGTGACGTCATAACTCATAATGTTGTTATAATGCCGCCACCCGCGAGTTTGCGGACGATCAACTCAACTATAATAGGTTTCAGCGAAACTGGGGGCTGCCAAACCTGAGCTAATTACAGTCCTTCCTAAAATTCGATAGAAAGTATGTAGTTTGACTATATTCTAAAGACAGTAAATCGTCTGTAGTTCTTAAAACTAGACGGCTCTGGACGTGCTTTCTACTATACTGTTCCAATCCGCCGGTTTCGAAATGATAATGTGCTGTTCCTCGATCAACACAGCACAAACTATGGCTTGCATGCACCAATGTCCCGATTGTGTCGTATTGTAAACTCGAGACAAGATCTGGACTTTTTTGGTGAGTCTTATAGATTTGAAAAATCACTAAGATAGACCGGATCTTGTCTTGAGGTAGTATTATTTTTTTTTGTCTTAGCTTTAATTTTATTTAGTTGTATTTTATTTTATGTATTTATTATAAGAAATTGTATTTACCATCGTTAGAATGGACTGCATAAGTCCGTCAAATAAATAAATATAATACGCGGGAAATGGATGAAAATGTAACTGTAAAGAAAAACTAGTCCTGACTAAAAAATTAAACTGTTTCTAAAAATTAACAGTTTTAAGCAGTTTGTTTCACTATACAGATTAATTTGTGAAACGGTAACAGTTTCTGGTACTTTTTCTAAATAACCGAAACGCCCATCTCTATTATGACAACACAGTATTATGATTATGTGACATGATTTAATTAAGTAACTACTTATTCATAAAAAAAAACTTAATTATTTAGAAATAATACATTTTCTTGTAACATAAATAAACTGGTAATCCACAGAAAACGGCAGTAATGGGGAAGTTCGGTGTTTTTTTAAAAGTATTTTATACAGGTGTTCATTAAACCCTGTCACATCCGAAACCACGATGATCAGTATGAGCAAAAAGACACATTGGCACATTAAAATATTTTTTTCGAATTAATAAAATTTAAAAAAATAAAATAGCAGGGGAGAAACGAGGAGGGGGCCGGGGCATTCTAATACTGCGCCGAGCTCCCCTCACTTCTTCCCTGCAGAAGTAAGCATCCATTTGTTTTTTTAAATATTTTATTTAAAAAAAATCTTTGTTATATCAATGTAAATATCTTTTTAAATATGCTAATATGTCTTCTTGCCCATACTGATCATTGTGGTTTCGGATGTGACAGGGTTTAAAGAACATCCTGTATATCATATCAGCGCTATGATTTTTTAAAGATTCGTATTTCTGTAATTACTCAGCTTGTGACGTCAAAGGTTCTCTTCCACTTATTCTCGGTCAGTTCTGCCGATTGGTCTGTTGACGGTAAGTAAACCCGATATCTTTCACAGCTCTCTTGTCATTGGTTGATTGGTGAAAAATGAACTACTGACGTCGTTCAACGTTTTTATTAAAATATATTTTTTCGTACGTTTTCAAGAAACTTTGCCGTACAATTTGATGCTCTAATACCCCGCGAAATAAAATGTTTTTTCTGTCCAATTTCCCGCGGGGTCAAAGTACCTCATTGAAATCTGGACTTGAGAAATTATTTTATTTTATTTATTTTTATTTTATTAACATAAACGGCAAATCTGCCTTTTACAAAAAATTATAATACTAACATATTTGGCTTAATATATATTTTAAAAAAAACATAAATTTTCTTTTACCCAAGATTTATAAAAAATATACAAGATTTACAAAAATTCAAATAACATAAAAATTATACAAGATATTCAGCAGAAAGTTTAAACAATTTAAGAATAAATGTAAAAAACAAATTAAATAATAAAATATTTAAAGTAAGATAACAAGAAAATCGTAAATTCTGTTTCATACAGCTGGGCATAGTGAACACAAAATTGTATATATCATGAAATGTATAAATAAATAAATATAATTACCATTCACCATCTTCGAAAAAGTTCAACAGGTTTGTTCTATAGGAACAATACCCTACACTAAATATATCCGATACGTGGGAACAACTATTGCCGAGCTCATGAAGTCTGTTCAATACGGCATTACAAGTATACACTGTCCGTGAATTGTTGCTACAAAGCGATGGCACCTGTCTAGTCATAAGAATGAAGACCAGGCATCCTGAAGTTGATGAGAGATAACAGTTCGGGGCAATTCCATATTGAATTTACAATTTTAAATCAATTTAAAAGGCTTATAATTTATTTATTCGAACGCCATTCTGTGAAACATGTCCTGAAAATGAAGTAAATTAACCCCACATACATAATAATGTATTAAGTCACCTAAGGTTAGTTGCAGGTGTTGTGTGGTGTCAAGTATAGGCACGGAGTGATAATAGGATATAAAAGTACAGGTAAATTCATACGGTAAAGTAGGACACATTGAGTCTTCGAACACGCGAGGAAGCCTTTAAAATTAAAAGTCTACGTTATGTTATACTATATCTGTGTTCAACCGACTCCAATGCAGTGGCGGTGGCATTAATTGTATTAGTGGATTGGTGACATTGAAAGATTACCTTTAAGATATACAGGAATCAGGAAAATAGGTAATGGATGAGAAACAATGCAATTTTAGATTTAGATTGAAAATGATTTCAATCACTGGATAACAGTAAAATGTCAAGAAACTAGGACCAGACATTATTCTTTCACGAATGGCTTTGAAAACAAACACATCATGACAAAAAAAAGTTATTATAAAAATTTAAATCGCGAATTAGTGAAATTACGATATTGATTTGTAGAAATATTCTATTTTGAAAACATCGATGCATACAAATTACCTAGTTATACAGGATGTTTCAGGGCCAGATCGCGATTCAGAGGAACATTCCTCATGGTAAACTTTAAAAAAATATATATTGATAAATGTATATATATATTTATAATTTCAAAATGGAGTAAATTCCCTTGTCCGCGTCTGGTGCGTATCGTTTCGTTAATCAATCATGTTTTTACTCTGTATTTTCTAGGGGAAGGGTAGGGGTTTGAAAAAGGGATGCTAGTCTCAAAAATTGAAAATATACTAATTTTAAAATTATTTTAAAAAATAGGAAATAAATTATTAGGTTTTTCTCGAAAGTTCACCATGAGGAATTTTCCATGAAGTTTCGCAGTCTGGCCCTGAAACACCGTGTATAAGGAACTCCATGTGACGCATCAGGGGTGCTATTATGAATTTTCTCGCGGGGGTAAAAGATTTCTACTTGCGGATTTTTATTTTTTGCATGCGACTACACTTTGCCTCATATATGGCTACACTGATGATTAGACGTCAAAGTATGTAAAATAAATACGAGCACGTGAAACCAAACATGATGATTTTCATTTAGAACAGTATTCTTAGACTAACCCAAAACACTTAATTGGATTGAATTTACCAAACGGTATTCGTTTTATTCCGTTTTTAAATCTAATTTGACGATTTCTATTTGAAAGTAGAAATCTTCTCTGTCCCCGCGAGAAGATTCATAATATCACCCGACACTGCATTGGTTGCACTAACTTACATAAATCTTTACACTCCTTTTTTGTAATTTTCCGTATCATTTTTCCCTTCGAATCGGTAGTTTCCATTTTTTTTCTGCAATCCGTACTGGTCTAACTGTTTTCAGAACTTTTCAGAACTTTTCCGTTCTTTTTTATTTCAGAAGGATTTGTCGATTAAAATAACTCTCTAACGACGAATCCGAATAATCACTAAATCATTCATCATAATTCGAATAATAAATTATTTGCTATGGATTGTAAAAATACTAAAAAAACGTTTATTAGAATAACCAAACGTTATGACCGGATTTAAAATCAGGGGTGCTATTCCGAACCACTCTCGCGGCACGAGAAAACTGCTTTTTTCGTGTATTTTGTATCTAAATACACGAGATAATACCGCCGCGAGAGCGTTTTAAATACCAGCCAAGCAGTCAATATAAACTATGGACTATTTGTAGATAATATTATTGTCTAGGTATTCGTTTATTTTGACTGTTAAATAAAGTAATTAAAAATATCCGTACAAAAATACAATTATAAAATGTTGAGTAGGTAAGCAAAAATAAAAATGAAGAGAAATAATTATGAAGGTATTTTGTTACGGGGAATTATTACAAACATTTCATTAACTACCATTATCGGAAGCTGAAACTATTATTAGGGCAAATAACATTAACCGCTTGTGTTTTCCACTATACGAACTGTGAACTACGCAGAGCACAATACATAACGCGCGTTGTGTAAGGCGGTAATAATGGTCCATTTCAATCCACTCGACTTAGGTACGAAACTAAAGCTTTTTTAGATGTTTCAGGTTCCAATATTAACTTTACGCACATGTTCCGAAGGAAATAATTCAT
This sequence comes from Micrasema longulum, assembly GCF_059751315.1. Lineage (NCBI taxonomy): Eukaryota > Metazoa > Arthropoda > Insecta > Trichoptera > Brachycentridae > Micrasema > Micrasema longulum. The sequence goes on along the minus strand of NW_028277537.1, from coordinate 633,292 downwards.
CTCGAGAGCTTATGGATTCGCAACACTTTACGGCCAACAAATTTAATGTTGCGATCGTAAAATACGTTCAACTCACACAGCGTACTTTATATCCGACACTTCCAAGTGATGAATGGCATTAGAATTAGTATTTTGCAAGATTTAATACAATAGCGAGGTTGACAACCTGCGATAAGAAATATTTTTTTTCAGGCTGAAGTAACCTTTACGTACTTAATTTGTACTAGTAGACTCAAGTCAAATGAAAACGACGAGAAGCAATCCATTTTACCATACCTAGGCAGTCTAGGCACTGTACGAGCGTGAAATATAATTTATTATTGCATATTTGATTGCGATAAAACAGGCTGAGAAGCCTGAAACACGAAATATTATTAAAAAATTCCAATTTAATTATTGTATTTCATCGAGAATTGAGCCCTCAACCCTGGCGTAAGGCGAGCGTCTGTCATTTAGGAAAAAATAGAAGTTCATTTCCTTACAGTAGGTACCAAAGCTTCAAAGACAGGACCTTCTCTAGTAATTAAAAAAAACGAAGAATTACAATATCCAAAATAGGCCCTCCACACATTTTGCGAAATAAATAGAGTTAAATTATAGTTAGAGTAATTCGTTTATTGGCAAAAATGATTACTTTTTAGTATGAGAAAAACCGACAGGAAGAACCACAGTTTTTAAAACGATTTTCTGGCATGTGGAGGAAATGCTTACACTGGTAATATTTAAAAAGAAGGTTCAATGTCTTGCAGGATGCTTGCTGCCAGCAACTTGCTGGCACATCGCAAGATTAATCAGTGCAACTTGTTTAGCTTAGTCTATAATATATCCCGTATCCTGTCTGCTTAGTCAATAAGTGGAAAATCATTACAATTTGAACAGCAAATAAATGAAATGTTTTTAAAATAGGTAACTGTATAAAAATTACGTATTTTATAACTAATGGTTCATCATTTTCAAATGTGCTAAATATACTTTATACGACGAACTTCAAAGACTCTAATGATCTGAATTTCATTGCAGCATATCGGCAAGGAGTGACGTTCAGTGTCGGCAGTCCGTTGGCGTTGGTTGGTAGGAAACCTGCAGCAGAGCCAGCGTTGCCAACCTCGACCATGCGAAAATCGGTAGATACAGAAAAATAAATCGGTAGATTTCGATAAATTCATTGTCCCAGGGGCGGGGGTTGTGGGGGTGGTGGATTTGATTGAATCGATGATCCGTGTTAATTTTTGCGAGGTAAGAAAGGGTGAGGTGCGCGAAGATGGCAGATGCGGACAAAAACAGTCTGCGGCCAAACAAACTACAGCAGATAAAAATCCTACCTTTGGGAAGTTAGGACAGGGGATCAGGGACAGGAATCCGGATGCTAAATCTCCAAGTATTTTCTTTTATATAGTGTTTCTTTTTTTCGGCGAACATAGCACTTTCACTATAGTTAATGCGGAGAATATCTCGATGAATGCGGCGGCGGTCAGAAGATAAAAAGGTGTGCGGATGCGGGAAGATGATTAAAAAGACGAGCGGATGTGGGCAGAAGAAATATGAAAAAAACGTGCGGTTGTAGGTAGACAAATTATACAGAGAGAATAAAAAACAAGATTTTTAATGTTGGTTGCTATGGATATGGAAAATTGTTCTCACGGTAACAGTAGTTACCCAAGGCCATAGCAACGAGGGGAATATAGAATCCCTTCCAAAGTTTAAAGCGGCTTTGAGGACTTGGATCAGCATGGAAAATACAGATATACACCTGTTGTGAAAGAGTCGTACAACAGCATATTCTAAACTTTGATGTCTTAATTACATTGTTTATGTCATTTTCCTGTTATTTCTGTATGATTTTTTGGCATTGTCATATTTGTGTTTGTATACCAAAAAATTCACCAAAAACAATAAAAAAGGAATGGCCCACGCTCAGACGTTTAAGTCTTTGTGGGCATTTTTTCCAAATTTAAGGCTATGTTTATTTTTAGAATATGTATTTTTTCTCTTTTTCTCTACTAATGTTTAATAAATATAATGTATAAAATATGTAATTTGATACATGCATAATATGTAACAGTATGGAAAAATAAACAAAAAAAAAAATAAAATTAAATTAAAAATAAACAAATATTTATGTATTGGAAGATGGGAAATAATAGGATGGGATGTAGGATAGGTTGACCTTCATTTGTTGGGGATCCATCCAGCCACAGACCACTCAATCTCACCAATTATTCGCGCAACCGGGGGGAAAGGAGGGATGCAATTAAATTTCCATAGCTTTTTTCATTACAATATTTCGCAAAACATGCAAATGGATTTTTTCAAAATTCAACCAAATGGCAGCCTCTTTGGACTATTAGTTGACGCTTGTCTGACACATGGAGAGCTCAGGATTTAATTTCAAGTGAGATCACAATAATTTAATTTAATTTGATTAATTAAATTTAATACGTTTGTAGTAATTTTAAGCTTAATGATACAATAATAACTACTAATCGCTGAAACAGGTTACTAAATTTGAGCAGAAAATACTTGTACAGGTGACAAAAATGTTTCATTATTACTGAACGATTTACTGATATTCCATTGAATAAAAAGAAACTATTAAATTATGAACAGCTATGAGATAATTTTGATTTGTCACCTTTGAAAATAACCGGGAATCACTATTTACCAATACTAACCAATCAACGTATGTTTATGTATGACCGAGGGATAAATAGTATTCATAATAATAAACAGATAACAGAAAAAGTAGCTTTCTGAGCAAACAGAAAAAAAGTGAGTGTATGGTTTATTAATTTGTGGATTGCCTACATTGATATATAGTTCAAATAGTACAAAAAAATTTACGAAAAAACGGAAATGTTTAAAAATCAGTAGAATTTCGATTAAATTCGGAAGATCGGTAGATTTTACCCAAAATCTACCGAAAAATTGGTAGGGTTGGCAACGCTGATCAGAGCATAGAGTAGAGGTAAAGGTAGGTACTCACTGTGTTTATGTTTTGCGACAAGGCGTTAAAAAGGGAGCTTTCGTCATGGTTAGGGACGATTAACTGTTGACAGCAGTTCCTGAGAAACTTGACAGAGTTATGTCGTACTCGGAAACGGGAGTATAATATGGTTGATAGTTAAAATATTAAATTAGACTTAATTGATTGTATGATTCTTAATGGTTTTTCAATAGCGAAATAATCTCCAATATAACTGCATACATTTTTTAGGGACAGGGTCGTCCATGAAAATATTACGAATAAATTATTAGCAAACATGTTTATACTGTAAAACTCTAATTATTCTGATAATTGTGGGCCAGATCTTATCCAGATATGCATAAGGATTATGTACTATAGGTTTTGACATAATCCGTGTCCGGGAGGATTAAGAATACAGTTCTGTGTCTGAAATAGAACCACAAACATGTGGTTACTCTGAGTAAAAAAAATCTGAAAAGGAAATCTAGAGGAGAAATCGATGGCTCAGTTCCATAGATAGCTAAAAAAAATATGTTTTAAGTTATACTATTCATTATATTTAAAAAAAAAACATTTCTTTTCAATTCTATAAAGGTGTAACTCGTAAAAACTATCGATTTTCTCATAAAAGACAAATGTTTTAATATGGAAATAAATGAACTTAACAATCTCTCAGCTCTATTGATTAAAACGTTGTGATAATTTGTATAACACCTTTAATCCTTTAGGACTAGTTTTAACTAGTAACCATTGTGTATTTATTTTTTATAAATATATTCATATATACTACACTTAAGGTGATGTAAAGAATTATTTGTTACAAACCAATTTAGCTCTGTCAAAACTTTGGTCAGCCATTACTCAAAACTAGCGATTTCTAGTTATCTCTGTGTGGAACTGAGTTATTGAAATGTCCAACTTGTAGTTTAGTAGTTGACGCGTTTGCCGACCATGCTTGACGTCTCGGGTTCGATTCCTGGTAAGGTCTCCATGAAATATTGATTAAAAATGTGTTCCTGGACTGACAGGTGAAGCGTGAGGCCGATCACCTTATCTTCATGCAACAGATGATCCATATATGCTGCATTCGGTGTAGCAACTGCTGGTTGGAAAAAATGGCATTTGGCAATAAGCCCGCCAACGTACAATTTAAATTATGTACACAAAGTTTAACAAATAAATAGCAATGCAGTGCCCTGTGAACCATTGGGCGTGGGCAGGGGTATGACGTGACTATGGTACATACATAAATTTATAATTTTTATTTTCCAAAGCCAAAACTTATTTTGGATGTCTGTTCCCAATTTATTATTTTTCTAAATTGGGAACAGACTAGACTATGTGAAAGAAGGCTTTTCTATTAATCCGACAAACACAAATTTACCGCTGGCCAAATAATTAAAATACAATGAGGAAGTTCAGTGCTACGTGAAATTGGATAAGTATAAAAAAGTTTTTTTACTGGCGGTAAAAACTAAAGTAATTAATTGAAGGGAAAAGATTCTCGAAAATGTATGAAAAAAATATTAAAAATGGTTATAATAAAAATTAACTACTTTGCAACGTCACAGGCCCATGTGACCACGTATTTACAATAACCAATCAATTATAGCGTTGTTATGATGCTGTGATAACCGACAACAGATTTCCGGTTTCCGGGGTAGCCATGTTTTTCGACGTTTAGCGGGTACAAATAAGTACGGGCTTACATTTCTACATTTCAACTTCAACACTCACCGACTTGAACTTATGACGTATGTATAATTTCGAAGTTTCGGTGGGGATTTTTAAAATTATGAGACTTTAAAAAATCATAGCGACGATAGAACGATGCGTAAATTTTTTTTTAAATTTATTTTGATAATCTATAAACAAATAAATGAAATTAAAAAATTACTAGGATTCGAGATAAATATTTGAGAATTTTATAAGAAAATAAAACCTATAAATTGAATTGTATCATTTTAATATTTGGTCGTCAGCACGAATAGTTTAATAACACTAATAAAAATCTGTCCTTGCCTCGAATAAAAATGTAGAACAATTAATTTTCTAGTATTTGAACTCGTTATTACAACAATAAAATATACGCCCGCGCCTACTGCTACATTTAGATTCAGACCTTGTAGCTGTAGCTGACAGTGAAAACTTTAGATAATAATTAGACACAATAATGAAACTAACGAAATGACCCATTGATTTATTATGATCAAGATTTGGCAGTAAAATAGTAAACAACAGACTAATCTGTTATGGTATATGGTCCCTTTGTTTCAGTAAACCTTATATACGACACTGAGAGCTTATGGATACATAAGTTCTTTATTTTGGGAATCTTTTACGACTCATCACATTACCACAGACATCCGACAGTTAATTTGTATGACTCACTCCATTTTCTCGGAAACCGTAAGATTGTACTTGGATTTTTTCTCCTCGAGAGGATTTCAATGAGCTGGCCGTCAGATACCTACCAGAATACTCATACAAAGCTTTCGTTTATGAATGTTGCTATTCAGACTAATCTGCCATCTGCCGTACGCTAAAGTGAAACAGGAGCCCCGCTTTCTATCAAGTTATGTTTATTTAGTAATAAACGTCAAAAATATCAATAGGGAAATATCGCATACTACGAACACCGATTAAAATGTATGAAATGGACTTGGAATAATTAATTGTATTTTCGAAATCAATATGGATATTACGAAAAAATGTTTTCATACATAAATTTAATAAAAATACGTTGCTAGAAAAACGCGACATGTTTAGCCTTGGTAATTGTGACGTCAAGATTCGTGACAATGTTCTTAACTATTTTGAATGGTCGGGAACAAATAAACATGGTCGGGAACAAATAAACATTAGGGGCTTGGCTAAATTAAAAAATATTTTTCATGCGACAAAATTAGCAAAAAAAAATTTTTTTAGTGGACAGTATTTCATAGATCTTTATTACTTTAAAAGGGTAAAAAAAACTGATATTTCCCTATTAGAAGGTTCGTGAAATGTTTCATACTAAGGTACATCCTTGATGTACCAGTGCCAGTTATGTTTTTGAAACTTTGTTTAAAAACTAACACATTCTTTAAATTGTATATATTACTACCATCACGCCACTTCCCCGTAAGGGTAGGCAGAGAGGATGGACAGCTACACTCGTCTATCCTGGCATACATTCCTAGCTTCTTCCACATTCATACATCTTGTCATACACGCCCTTCGGTTCTGCCTGCTTTTGACATGATCAGACTTAAAATTTTGGTTTATCTGATCATTCCACGTCTTCTTAGGTCGTCCGCGTCCCACGTTACCGTTTATTCTCGCTATATATACCTGTTTTACCATTCTTTCGTCATCCATTCGTTCCACGTGACCAAACTACCTCAGTGGCCCTTTCTTAAACTGATTTCATCATTCGTAACCCTGTAGTTCATTTCATAAACAAATATAAGAAAAGGAAAGAAATTGAGAAAAACGAGAAGGCAAAACTATGATAAATATTTAGTGCGAACGTGAAAATACAGTATACAACCGTTAAATAACTCTTATTTCATAGTATGTTTTTTAAAAATGCACCAAGAATCATTTCCCCGCGGGATAATCAGCGAGGATAGAACGCTACCCGCTACGATCTTAACAACATACATACAATCCTAAATTATTCCTTTTGTAACACATGCCCTTCCATTCTTTTTTTATTTAATTTATGGCCTAAGCCAATTGCAAAACTTAAATGATGAAAAATATGTACTCGTATATATATACAAGAAACTAAACAAACAAAACACATATGTATATATGTAGCAAAGGCAAACAAGGGCAATAAACTAATGGTATACAGCAGGTACATTAAAAAAACACGATATGCATGTAAGACTTCGAGCTACACCATGTCAATATTTCTTCATCCCACACTGTTTGAGCGGCGAAGAGATCTAAATGTGCGAAGACTTACGTAGACCTTTGACATGACCAGAGACTAAAGAATACCAGATCAGTGAAATGTTTCAATTCTTACCGGCACGTCCTCGCTGCAAATGTCGCACAGGAGTCTGGAGGGATCCTTGTGCAGGTCCGCCACCAACATCCGGTGCTGCAGCAAGAAGTGCGGCGGGAGCCCCAGCACGCCCGCCGGTCCCAGCGGAGACTCCGCCCCGCACAGCGGGCATCCCAGCACCGGAGCGCCCCGTATCGAAACCTGGACACGAAATAAATACGCTGAATATTTTTACCGGTCTTTTTAACCTACACAAAAACATTCCTCTTATCAAGGAATTCATTGTTAATCTGTCCAAATCATTCTACGGTGAGATTGCCACCGAGAAGCGAACCCGGATCCCCCTATGTGGCCAAGGCACGAGTCTTGGCCATTACACTACTACATTACGCTGTAATTAGTACTAGATTTGTTAATATAAAACAGCGCAACTAGTGTTTATCGTGTACGAGGTTTAGGAACATCAAAAGTACTGAAAAACTAGCCATAAAAAAAATTATACGAAATTTTAAAATCACTGATTGTCCTTCTGTTAGACATTTTTTTAAAATTAAGCTTACACATTAATAAGTTGATAAAATTTGGTGAATGGAAATCGATAATTTAAAGTTAATAAATCTTTGTAATTCACGATGAACTTTTTCTTATTTATACTGGCGAGACATATAAAATCATATTGATATAATTAGCGGTATTTTAAATAAATATAGGGTAACTGTAACTGAATGTTCAAAATCAAATAATACCTTATGTTAATTAGGTAAAATTGTAATAACCTGTAAGTACAATGAGTGTAATTAGAAGATAACTTAAGAATATTCAAATAATTTAAAACTTTTTTACTCATTTGTACTTGTGTTCACATATTCGTATATTGATGAACAATATTGAAACGCAACAAATTGTATATATTTTACCAATGCCGTGTGTATTTAAAAAATAAAATAGATAAAAAATCGCTGAATTACATTTATTCTTTATTACTTCTAACTAATGCATTTATATAATAATTGAAAAAAAAAGTAATATTTATTTACAATCAAACCGTGAAAAACAACAAAACATTAAAAGCTTTAATTGTCCCTCTAACTGCAGTAGGTACCCATGTATTATGTATAGTCAATTTGTGATAATCGCTGATACACATGGCTACTACATTAACCTTGTTTTATTTATTTATTTAAAACTTCAAGTCCGAAGAATAAGTACTTTGGCGGACTTATGGCTTAAAGCAATATCTTTCAGCCAACTAAAAAACAGACTGGTTTTGACGAGTTCTTTTGAGAATAGATTGGTCAAAAATTTTGGACTAAAAAACCATAAATACATATCGGAGTATACATATGTTAAAATAAAAAAAACCCAATTAATTAAAAATAACACTTGTTTTTCAATTGGGAGATAAGGCTTGCACATGTTAACATTAATAAAAAAATAAAAGTTTTAAATTAAAAAATCTAGTTTATCTGTATGATATTGAGGAAAAACGGTGTTAGTTTAAGATTGGGATTGCAGCCAAACCTCTTTGGTCCTTATTTATTGTGTATTATGTATTATTGTCCTTTCTTTCCACAAAACACATTATTTCTTTACGACATATTTGATTTAAATACCTTTTTAGCGTAGGCGTAACGCCTGGGATTCTTGTGCTGGTCAGCATTCCAACTGCCGTTAGATGAGGAGTCTCTCTGTTCACTCTCGTACCCCGACCCCGCAGAGCCTGATCCTGACCCCGACCCCGAGCCGGAGGCAGACCCTGAACCCGATACCTCCGTCTTCTCGTTGATGGAAGCTGATTGGAAACAAAACGATATTATTTATTTGATACTCGTATTTTTGAGTGACATTTGAGCATTATACATTATTTTTTTAACACTGGACGTTGCGTTGTGTCGTGGTCGGCGCGTTCGCCTACCATTCGGTTCCTTGCCAGGAGGAAAAAACATACCCTAGTTTCTGAAAAACACAAGATGCATAACATTGGCCTCCAGCATGGATGCCACTCCCGGTGCGATCACAAAAATTAAATGTGACTGTGATTTTTTTCAAACTTCGGTGTTTCGTGCTGTAATTAATTATTTCGGCCTTTGGGTCTGTCGTGGTGCGAAAATAAATAATAATTTATATTAATTAGGAACGTAAATGTATAGTTTACGTAGAGTTAAGTAAAGTAAAGTAAAACTGTACGAACATTATGTTAATTTTTTAAGCTGATTTTACCGAAAATATTAAACTAATTATTTATAGATGGCGCTTTTATCATAAATAAGATAAGTTATTTTTTGTTTTACACACCATTTTGTGAAAAGGAGCTAAATTATATTGTTATGGTATTTCTTACAATCAATATAGTGTAGAGTTTCCGCAAACCAAGTTTTGTTTCCAAATTTCCATCGAAAAGAAACGTAAAAATTGAATTTTTCAATAAAAAGTAATAAAAGCACCATCTATTAATAATTAGTTTCATATTTTCGTTTGGAATCACATTATTTCTTCTTTGTTCATGTAAAAATATTTAAAAAAAAGTATATTGTCAAGTGTCCTCGGCACGGGAAACCCATATTAAGGTCACATTATTTTTATTATTAATCTTTGTTTATAATGGAAAGAAAAGTGAAAAAATAAATTAAAAAAAAAAAATAAACAAAACATTACATATTTTAAAAGTTTAACGCGTACATTTTTGCATATTATATATTATATCTCACATCCGATAAAAAGTAAAATTTCCAGGAAAGTCTAAAACCTAAATGATCTAAGTTATCTAAAAACCATGTAATTTTCATTGTTTTTTTGTTTCGTTTTTATTTTCACGTTTTAATGCAATGTCGATGTGTCATATAAGTATGTTTAGCTTTGTCTTAAAACATGCCATAACGTTAATACAGGTCCTGTGGTGCAATTGGTCACACGGCCGACTGCGTAACTGGCGTCGCGGTTCTATTCCAGTTGCTAAAAAAAAATCAAGAAAGTTTTTTTTCTCAATCGGTCTGGGTGTTGCAGTGTTCTTTTCATTGCGTCCTTCCATATCCTCTATTATTTACCCACTGACGAGCCTCTAATATAAAGGCTTAGCGGATTAATTCAAACAAAAAATATTGATTGTCATTTAAAAAAATAGCTAAAATAGGTATGACACTGTTTAAGCGGCGGTGCTCAAATTAGTGTATTATTCAGTCATTAAGCGGACAAATCGTAAAGTTAGAATTATGTAAATTTTTAAGCATATGAAGATTTTTTACTTAACTAAAAATCAGATCTTTTTAAAGTTATGACTAATTTATCGGATGTGCGATATGCGTACACGTGGCGTTTTTTCAAGTGATGAAAGTATAACACAGTTTATATGCTTAAAAATCACAACAGTTGTGAATCCGAGTTTATTATTTTTCATAACACATTCGACACCCGTTTATTAATCCCGCGATCAATCTCAATGAAGCAATATTTTGCTAGCATGTTCTGCAGTCTGTCTAACGAAAACATGGTTGTTTATTATTTACAATATGCAACATTTCCTAGTTATGGCCGTTGCCGCTGGCGATAAAACTGTTCGGTCTTCCGTCTCCAGAGAGGATCACGTAAACACGCGCAGGAAATGAAGATCTGCCTTGTATCAGACCATCACTATCGCTTTATTATATTGAGACAAGAAGTAAGGAATCGGGAAGTTATCTTTACCAGAGTTGGCCTTTGATCACAGAATAAAGAATATTCAGAAGACAAAAAAAAAACAACTGACATTTAAGATGGCTGCCATGAAAAAACAAATGACAACCGAAACATTTTAAAATTCTCGGATTTCAGTAACTCATTTTTTGTATGCATTTTAAAATTAAATTTGAATTTCAAATTCACAAGTTCCAAATGTACCTACTGTGTTAGTACCTACGCAAACACAGAACAGTTAAAAGCATATATTTTAATGAGATGGCGTTGTACTATGTATTAAAATAAGCGCCATTGGGTTATTTGAAATGAAAAAATCTGAAAGTGCTTGTTTCAATTATTATAGTATGTTGAAATTGTATACATCTAGCTCTATGTATATAATTAAAACCTACTATTTGATGTTATTCTTGTTTGTCAGTATGTACCCATATTGTTATCCATTTTATTTTTGCGTTTTGTTGCTTCTATGTCATTTACTAGTAATTTGGTAATACGTAACTTCCTTTCCACCAATATTATTACGTTTTCGTTAAAGGCCTCGATAAATCGAACAGAATTTTTTTAATAGAATGATGTTAACACTTCTAGTAAAAACAAGACTACATTAAGAATTATTATAATAAATATTCTGCATACTGACGCAAAATAAATTCTGATTATAATTATTAAAAAACGTTTCGCAAGATATGCGGTATTCTAGCAATCATAGTTATTTTATGAAATGGAAATAATGCAAATTAGCATTATAAATTTCATGATACAATATTAATAATAGTTTACAGACAACAGTCGGCTATCGCTGACTGTTCCATGGTAGGAAATTAGGCCCTTCGGGCCTTACGTAATCGGCCCTCCGGGCTAGATTTTAAGTCCCCACGGGCCTCAGTTGATCGACCACGAGCCTCGGTTGGTTAGGATCTTGAGCACTTTGAAATATCACTCATTTGGTCCTCACATTTTTTTTGTTCAAAGCAATCTAAATACGAAAGAAAAGTTTGTCACTCAGAATAATGCTACCAAAACCGCACAAAATTTACAGATATAATATATACAAAAAGTTCGATTAGTAAGCGATTAACATTGAACGGCGAAGAATTTGTAATTTAAAATAATAACAGTCAGCTATCGCTGCAACGACTTTTACATGCTTGTTAATTCGGCCCATCGGGTCTCGTATAATCAGCCCTGCGGGCCTTAATGAATTTGTTCCAAAGCCTTGGATAATTAGGATCTCTGATGCGCTGCATAAGTTATCTATAATACAAAAAAATATGTTTCTATGAATCACTTTGTAAAGCACCCTTGAAGAATTACATTACGAAAATGGCGCTGTATACTTTATCCATAATAATAAGATTGATAAAATACATGTAGGGCCTTATTTATAGACCAAGTATAAAATTGTACCTAGGCATAGTTGTAGAATGGTATAGTGAAAATTCTTAAACCCCGCATAAAGTTATACTCAATATAAAGCTGTAATAGCGACCATAGTTACTTATTCCACGCTTATACCTGGGTCCATCGTGGTAAAGCGCTCGAATAAACCCGCGATCTATCATCTGTCAAATTTAAACAATTTATATAACATGCAATTTTCCCAGAGATTTTAAGCTGTGGTAGCATATAAATAGTTATGGTAGCATTATTTTAAGTAACAGATTTTCTTTTTACAGATTTTTTAAAGGATCCGAACAACAAAAAATACATGTCAGACCCAACAGGCTGAAATTTGGAGTGTTGAAGATATTATCCTATGCCCGGATGTCCGAGTTAATTAGGCCCGAAGGATTTAGCCGACCGTTACCTGTTATTTTTATTTCTGATTCAAATCAGCGTGAAATTATTTAGAATCAATAATGAAAAAGTTTTACGAATGTGTTTTACTGTTTTATTTCAATAATTTATTTATCAATTTCTAGTTGTGTTCAAGTTTTAGTTTATTGAGTGCTTTATTTTTGGTTCTTTTTTGACGCTGCAACGAATTACTAGTGTCAACATTTTTATTTTTAAATTGAAAATAGTTTAGTATCTATATATGCATCCAGTTCGGTTCTTAGATCTTCAGTACGGGAGAAAAACATGGGATGAAATAACACTGTAGTAACATACGCCATATGGTTAATGATGGCTGGTCCCCTGGCTAGTGTCTCGGACTCACGGATCAAAAGTCCGCGGTTCGAACCCCACTCTACCCCAACTTGATTCCCATTAGAAAATGATTAGAAAATAGTGAGTATTTACAACTTGTTGAAAATGGCCCTCAAAATGAAATTTTTGGGTAAATCATAAAAACGCAAATATTTCTTTAAAAATAAAATATACTTTATCTTCCAAAACCAAAACCAGCACTTAGAAACATGTTTATAAACATTCATTTGAACATAGGCACTTGAAATATTATTTATTAAATCGTATTTTAAAATACACTTTTCCAAGCTCTTTCATTTTAAACTCTCTCATTTTTGCAACGCCTTTCCCTTTAAAATATAGAATAAATATAATACTTTGTATTTTTACGCCCCGCCACACACGAGTTTGTTATTAATAAGAACACAAGTTTCGGGTATTCAAAATTTTCCTCATCTGGTGAAAATATAAACTAAACCAAAATTTATAAAACCAAATTCTATAGAATAGTACTTTGGTTCTGATTGGGCTTCGTGGAAGGGTAGGAAGAGGGCAGGGTGTTTTTTTTGGGAATACCGAAAACAGACTCTTTTTTTATTTGAATTGAAAATCGAAGTGCATTTTCTGTCGTGTATGTTTCGTTTTAACTAACTATTGTTTTAAAATGTAATTCTTATTTTAACTAAACATTGATATTTGCGTAAAATAAATTATAAGTTTACCTAAAGTCATTACTTTCGAAAATTTACCTAAACGCTCGTGTCGGTTTGTTTTTTGTTTTCCTCGTAAACAAATACAGTTTATCGGCGAAAAATCATGATGACGCTAAGAGTACATGACGGGGAGGAACTCATAAGACATATGTCTGTAGGATGTACAATCTTCAGAAAAGACTTCTCAAGATAATTACTGTAAATGATGAAATCAAAAAGATTAGCAAAAAAGATGACACAATCCTTTTTAACTATACCACTAAAGGCTGATAATGAAGTTCTTTGATTAGTAAAAAAACATGATTAGTCTCCGACATCGAACAAGGGCGATTTCAGCCATGAAACTGGTAGAGTCTAAAGCACTAAACTTCTATGGAAACACAATTTATTTCAAGCTTCCCGCCGAGGTAAATAACTCAACTAGTTTCGAGCAAAGAAGCAGACGATTAAAAGACTTCGTCATCGAAAATCAAAAATTTTAAAGTGTAAAAATGTGTGAACTTTATTTCTCCTTTTTTTATAAATTCGCTGTATTACTTTTTACATTTTTAGTACGTATACTTTTATTTTTGTACTTATTTGTTTTTTTATGAAAATTTCCTGTTATTTTTATTAGTATTAGAAACGCCCTGATGAACTTTTATTTATTTATATTGCATTTGTGTATATATATAGAGTAATAAAAATAAAGTAAAACCATAAATTTAAGGAATAAGAAAAAAATACAGTTATTTAAAAATAATGTGAAAGGTACAAAATATAATAATGAACATATATATATACTTAATTACTGACATCGTATAACTAAACGGGTGTACTGTCTACAAGGAATTTTCTGTATTTCATATTGGACAGATGAAAAATGTCTGCGTGACCGGATACAACAGTATCATAATAATGACATGCTCTAAAGAAAAAATTGTTTTCCTTGAGTTAGTCCTAGGTATTGGCAAATTAAATGTAGTATGGAGTCTGGTTCTGTTGGGTACAAGATACTCTTAAGAACTTGTGAGTAAATGGCACTCTATGACGCTGTTAACTAGTTTAAACTCTGCGATCTGTGATCACTCTTCTAAACTTTTTTTGTACTGTAGTTTGAATTGCATTTGGTGTACAAAAAAAAACGTATTTTATTAAATTTATAAATTTCTTCTGTATTCTTTCTAGATTCTATATTGGGGATTCCATATAATTGAAGCATATTCTAAATGACTTCTCACATATATGTTATATAGCAGTGTTAATGTTTTTGAAGCCGCTAGACATTCGCCTAGCATTTTTTATGCCTTATTTGTAAATATCGAATACAAGCTTGGAATCAAAAACTATTCATAAATCTCTAATAACGTTCTTCCTTAGAACCATTTAATTCATTAGAGCATACTGAATTTATTTATTATTAGTTTGGCGCGATCTAGATATTGTTAACTTTTATATCAATTTAAATAAATAAAACAATTTATTTTTTGAAATGTGGAAGAGGTAGCGTTAAATTTATATCGGAAAGCAATAAATTCGTTTATAACATGTGTATAAGTATTGAATTATTCCGAAGAGGTCAGTTGTCGTGGTCGTGGTCGTGGGGCTTCCGTTAGTAGTTGCTATAGCCGGAGCTTCTGGCCACTGAGTGCCAGATAATAAGCTATTGGATTCCAGCTACTTCTGGAGAAATCTATTTTGTGGTGGTAATCTACTTACATTGGGAGGGTTTCAGCTATATACAATTATTTGCGTCCCAGAAATACAGGCCGAAGTATTACGACCTTTTAATACACTGGACAAATATAATACAAGCAGGTAGCAGTAGCGAATGGTGATTTTATTTACTGGTAAGCTATAAAAAATATCATATATTTGTACCTACATAGGAGGTACATAATATAATGTAAGTAATATATACTATAAATTGATATTTTTCTGTGGTTCTGTGTGATACAACAACTCTCGTCCATGAAATCAACTCAAACGATGTAACCTCGTGATATATTATATTATATAGATATATTATCCATTACTTTAATTTATAATTCATTAAAATATAAATAAAAAATACCACTACGAATTCAATCGATATTAGGTATTCGATTGAAATGTCAACTGGCCGCATTGTTCTAGTAATTACTAGTGCTAAAAACGGCCGCGTGGAGTGCTATATGTCGTGCAATATGACGCATGAAAGTAATTATGGTCTTATGTCAAAAGTACAATCTCAAAGAAAAATAGTCCTTAAGAAACAATGTTTTAAGTACTGTTTTCCAAATCAAGAATCTTCAAATAATTTGTGTAACTGCAAGTTTAATCTAGGAGAAAAAACCCGCACTGGGGTTAATACATTCAAAATAAAGTATACTTATTTGTATGAAAAAATAAGCTGGAATAATCGGCTAGTTTCTTGGCTCACCGCAGGCGCTGGGCGCACATTATTAAAATTTATTTATATTAGGATAAAAATACAAACGGTGGAAATGGTTTAAAATAAATGGTTATTATTTTTTTGATGTTCTGTAAGTAAAGTTACAATAAAACATTATTATGGTTAGTCAAATATAATGGTAAGCTGTGCATATTCGATTCTTTTCACGGTTCGCCCCTGGCAGGTAGGCTATTAGAAAAAAACAGATTTGATTGAAATAATTTACTAAGTTTATTATATGTGGAAAATATTTCTTATTGTTACTACATTAGTAGGGGAATTAGTGCCCACGAATGGGACAGACATGAAAAATCGCAGTTCTTTGCCGGAAGCGAAGCAAGTTAGACGTATTTCGGTTACGTTTTTCGGGTAAAAAAACTCATTTTTTGAATGATAGTTTGTTTTAATTTATGCATTTTTGTTGTAGCAGGTGCACCAATATATGCAATATTTGAAGTTGATTTACTAAGATTATTTAAAATTAAGTTTTAACAAACTCAATAAAATATGACAGTACAGCAGTGATCATGAATGGGATACTTTCTGTAACACATGATCGAAGTAAACTGCATGTACTTTTCCAATGGAGTGCCCTATGCACCACCAGGTTTTATGAAGAAATTACAATATTTGATTTTTTCCAAATGTTCGTAGACAAAGACTGGATTTCACCCCCTCGGGAGTCATTAAGATTAACAAATTACAACAGGGATGGAAAATACCTTAAATAAGGGAATATGGAAGTCTATAGTTGAATTCCAAAACATAAAATAATTAATTTTTAAACATAGAATTCTTTTTGCAAAATAATGCCAAACTCGGCTCTTCTCACCAACATATGCGTCTTTTTGCAAAATAATGCCAAACTCGGCTCTTCTCACCAACATATGTGCACTTTATTCATGAATGCGATTTTCAAAAATGTATTGATTGTCAGTAAATATTATTTTAGTATTACCAAAAATCAGAAATATTTTTTTTTTTAAAAAAGAAATAAATAGGAAGAAATTATGAGGAATCTAAGGAAAGAATCTGATGGGATACATAAAAAGCAAATGTTGTTTGTAAACATTCAAAAACAAAAAAAAATTAAACACAAAAAAACAACATCCTTCCATTTTTATTGTACATGCGTTCTCGTCGAATGCAACTCTGGTAGGTTGACGAAAAAAAGATTTATTCTCCTAACTTTTTTTTACAGATTCGATTGAAAATTTTAATATCAACGAACACGCGCAGCGCAAAGATCTACATTTCGCTGAAAACACCGCACGTTAATCGGTTATACGTTATACCATTTGGGAGGAGTTAAGTGACATCACACGTACAGAAGAATTATAAATATATACTTGTATAAAGATTACAAGTGCTTCTAAATCAGCCAATGAAAGAGTGTTGTGATAGATTTTCGATTTCCGGGAAGCCAACCCTCCAAACAGGAAAACTCACCGAAGATAACGAGTGACGTCACCCGCGGAGTAATAAAAAAAACATGAAACTTGAAAAAATCGTATCAATGATAATACGATGCATAAAAATTGAAAAAAAAAATGGCTTTGTTTGTTAGCCAAATAAAACAACAAAAAAAAACACTGAATTTCCTCAGGCAGTGCCCCATGCACCACTGCGTGCGAACAGGGAAAAGATGATGACGCAGGAATATGTTTGGAAGGTTAACATATTCACGATGGCTTTAAATGCGAGTCGATAAAAGATGCGGAGGTAATAATTATTTACATCTGGAATTTATTTTTAAATATTTATTTTTCTAGTTCAGTAGTGACGATTGGACTACATGTAACTAATGTGATCATTGGCTTTGTGCGGAATTAGTATATAAACCACTTTAATAAAATGTTATTGTTATTTTGTTTTTCGTGATTATAATGCTTTTATTAATTTGTACTGAAGCCAACGAAAAAGTCATTAGGCCTTAGGATTTACATATTGTAGGTCTATTTATATCTCCTCATATTCCGCAGAGCAAGGCTGTTAATAAACCTAATGGCGTTTTGTATTCATGTTAGTTTTTCAAGCACATAAATAACGGAGGAATTTGCTACATGCCACGTGCGAGAAGTAAAATAAATATGTAGATATCTACTAAGCATCTACATCTACAGGGTAGTAACTGTAATCATCCCCTAAAACATTCTCCCCATTCTAATATTGACGTGTCACATGTCACATGTCATGACAGCAGTATTCGAGAAGATACATGCAACATAAATAACGATGAGTTATACGTTTTTAATTCCAAGTGCCCTACGTAAAGTATCTATAAATTTTTTATTATTTTATTATTCATTAATTTATTTGTCAGCCTGGAGTGCCATTCTGAACCACTCTTGCGGCACGAGAAATCAGTTTTTCTCGTGTATTCTGTATGTAAATACACGCGATAATACGGCCGCGAGAGCGTTTGGAATACCAGCCATGGTGGTGTAATGGTCAGTGCATTTGCCTACTATGCAAGATGTCTCCGGTTCAATTCCTAACATTTTTTTAAATTCTTTTTTTCTTTTTTTTTTCTTTTTTTTTTCTTTTATTGAGGAAACATACAGTACATTTACATAGTTTTATAGTATATTCAGTTAGACTTGACTCTAAAGGACCCGTGAAGTTTACAATATATTAATATTATTATATTTAATCTTAATTCTATGATCCAAGGTTATCAATTAACTATTTTAATTTTGTCAAGTACAAAAAAAGAAGGAAAAAACATGGTTGGTATGAAATATATATTAGAAAGGGTGTTTTCACATTAGAATATTGCACAGTCCCTGGACTGGTACCTGAAGCGTAACGCTGATCATCTAACCTTCATGTAAATAAAATTATCAAGATACGCTGCGATTGGCGTACCAATGCAGTGCCCTATGCACCATTTGATGCAGAAAGGGAATGAAGATGATATGTTTTATTAATTAACCCTTATATCTGAATTGTATACATCTGCAAATTATGTTAAATGTTTTTATATATTATATTTTTTGTTTGTTTTTTTACATTTACAGATTTACAGATAAAAATCATATAATAGCATATACGAAATATCTCAAGAATACAGTTAGAGTTCTTTACATAGGGCACGCCGAATTATGGATCTTGATTATTTCTACCCTAATCGTTGTAGGTGTAATTAAATGCATTAAAAATAAGAAAATAAATATAAATAAAAAACATTTAAAAAAGTGAAATTTTTTGGTGGAAGATGTCGCGAGAACGATCAAACCAGCATTTGGTCCATTAAAATAAGTGGATTTAAAAAAAGTACATTATATGAAAATGAAAAATACATTATACAAAATATGTAAAAAGTCGAAGGTGCCATTATTTTTTTGTTACACTTCATTTTTGCAATATACTCGCATATGTTTTGTTGTACAAGATTTTTTACAAACATTAAAAAAATAATGGTTTTGTCTAATTTGATTAAAAATGAATTTGTCATTAATGAAATTATCTTAATTAAACACGAAAAAAAATCGTCAGGTTTCTGGCAAAAGTTGGTAACTAAAGGTTTTAGGAAAATGAGATGTCTTTATAAATGGCATCAAATAATCTTCGTTTAAAAAGTAAGTAAAAATATTCCGTATTTTGTAAATACAAAAAATAATATTTTATATTATTCAACTTGCGGTTTTATTTGAATTGTTGATTTGGGATGAGCTTTAACTCGAAAAGTGCAGTTAGTATCTTTCAACTAGTAAAATATAGTTACTAACTTGTGCCAAAAACCATAATAATTATTCTCTGATTCGTATAACCAGCTTATGATTTGATTTTAATTATAACAAAGACACCCTTAGTGGGGGGTTAGGGGCAAACAAGAGAAGGTGATGAAATCATTCATGTTTTAACTCTAAAAAAATCTAACTAGTTAATATGTATTAAAAATTACCATCAGAGTCCTCCTCGGCAGCCGCATCCTCAAGGGGGCGCAGTCTCTGAAGACAGCTGGTGCAGAACGTGTGTAGACATGGTAACACCCTCGGTTCCACATACGGCTGTCTGCACATGGCACATACGAACTGGTTCTCATCTCGGGCGGCCTGCGCCCCCGAAGCCCCGGCCCCAGGGTTGGAAACCCTCTTCAGCGGCCCTCCTGATAGAGATCGCCTCTTAGCAGAACCAGAATCCTCCGCCTGACGCCTCCGGGAGAAACTGCCAAATATATAACTTATTTGTTCCACTTCCATTGTAAATCAATTGAAAAAAACCTTGTCATTTATTGTTATAATTTCTCTATCACTCTGCAGCCATATATTTTTAATATTGTTCGACGTCTATGGATAATGCGTGTCAATTTTTGAAAACGTTCCATATGCGTGATGCGCGATTGTTTCTATTTTTGAGCGGGAACCGGCCACAACCGACACCATTTGAACGCGCCTTGTAACTGAATTAAAGCTGAACTTCGATTTTTGACAGCTCCGTGTGTTGTGCGTTGTGCATTGTGTTGTGTGTTGTATGTTAGGTGGATGTTTTCCTCGTTCAACGGTAATATGAAAATGCTTCGTTTGGGAAGACCTTTAAAGCTGATTTGTTCGAAGGAAGCTATGAAAAGAATGCTGACTTTTACGACCGCCGGAATACTTATTAGCTAGTTAACAAAGTACTCAATTTATCAGAAAGATAATACGAATTACCATTATTCATCATGGCGCGGTACATTATTAAAAAACGTAATATTATTTTCAATTTTCTTCGAAGAATTTCCAATTAGGCGCTTAATGTAACTGAGAGCAATAGGTTCCTACTTACTACATGCATCACACATTACAACTTGAATATGACCGGAGGGCCGCGATTATGAACGGCTTTCTTCATCGGTATATGCTGGGACGTTATAAACTAATATCGATATTTATGTACGAACGTGTGTATATTTGTATAAAAGTATCTTCGTCACTATTAAAGATAAATTTTGACTTCCTATCAGAATACGTACACTGGTGCTATTCTGAACCACTCGCGCGGCACGAGAAAACGGTTTTTACTTTTTTGTATGTAAATACACGAGATAATACGGCCGCGAGAGTGTTTGGAATTTTGGCCCAGTTAACATCGAAATTAATTTAAATTTTAAAAAAGGTTAAACTTAATGACTAGTAAATATTAATTTGAATATACGAGCATTTACAAATATTATATTCAAATTAATATGCGGAAAATTCTATAAAGCTACAATATTTTTTCTCGCCTTTTGTGCATACTCTTGCATACCTATGTATACCAAACCATATTTTTTAAATAAAATAAAACAATAAATAAGTTATTATCGAATGCATTTTGTACCCGTTGAACCAATATAGAAACACAATAATAATTATTGATTCTTTAATCATACCACACTGTTACGCCATACACTATATTGCGCTGATTTATAAACAATTTAAATGGTAATATTTTTGGTATGTCTAAATGTTTGTAGACAAGGCTGGAGATCACCTCCAAGAGATTGATATTTATTGCAACAAAGAGGGAAAACATTTTTGAGATGGGAATACGGAATATTAAGCAGGGGTTATGACCTGTCATCAGCTAGTTTAAGTGCCTTGTCGACAAACATTTGGACAAACTCTAAATATTGTTTATTCGACTAACTGGGCCGCGATTACTAACGATATCTTTATCGGTATACATCGAGACGGCATAAAGTAAAATCAATGTTTATGGACAAAACAATATATATTTACATACAAATTTAAAGTGTCTTCGTCGGTAATCTGTAATTAAACCTGTTTAGAAAAAAAATAAATGCAAATTATATTTTTCTGACGACAAACTTAATTTTGCTTTGTAGATAAAATTGAAGATACACGTTAACTTTCCATTGTGATACAGGCAGGATATTAAAAAATAAAAGTATTTTCGTATATCAACAAAGGATTCAGCTCTTTTGTGTTTTACAGAATGTTACACAGCGTGTAAAGTTGCCACTTTAACCAGCCAATGACAGATTATAGGCCTTGTAAATGCCTAGACTTCTATATTCCCTTCTCAATTACTTTTTTAAAGAAATATTTACGTTCTAATGATTTACAGAAATATTTCAATTTGGGAGCCATCTTCAACGAGTCGTAAATAACTCACTAGAAAATGGGTTTTGCCTCTGTGTTGCATTAAATTATAGTGCAATATATTACAAAGGAGGATAATTCGATACAGATATGTACATACCGAGTGTATTTTTAATAAAAAGGTAGGTACGCGGTACAAATTGTAAAGGTAAGACGATTCGGGTAATTTTTCTGAAGAAGGTTGCGTTTTCCCTGTTAGCCCAACGCGGGTAGCTACCTAGTTTTCAAGTATTTCTCGACTAGGAATTCAGAACTATTTCTTAATAATTTACACCAACTCCCGGTGTAAGGATAAAGATTTACGACTTGTGTTATTTTAAACGATATTTTATTCTCATCTTTTGATACTCGGAAAGGCCACGTGCGCTGGGAAAATTCTTTGTTAGGCGTGCGCGTCAAACAAGAATGTTGCGATCTAACCGAGAATTACAATATTTTCACTCGAAGAATGCCAGTATTTTGTATTGGTGGACTGAAAAAAGAATGCTTTCATTCCAATTTTAACTATTTTTTAAAGTTCTAAATAATATGGTTGATTCGCCGTATCTTTTACAAAATATTGGTTTCCGTTGTCCTCTTCGCTATGCCAGATTAAATTCCCTTTTTTATGTACCAACTTGTAAAAACAATTATACCTCGAATTCATTCATTAGACGTACTTGTAGAAATTATAGTGGACTTCAGTATTGATGTAGACATTTTTAGCTGCACGTTGCATTTATACAGAAAATTTCTTCATGGGGTCGATTATTTTGGATAGTTGCTGAATGTGCATCTTGAGTGGTTTATGCTATGTATATGTGCCGCATGTAATGTAATGTATATGTTTGTGTATGTTTTATATGTGCATTCACGTGTGTGTGCGTGGATGGCTCGGAGTGTGCATTCGGTATTTTTATTTATTCTAATTTATTACCTCCATGGAAAACGCAAATGTTAACAATTATTCTTTTCTCATTTGAAATTCTTATTTATTTTATTTTTTGTCACATTTAATGTTTATTACTTTTGCATAATTTATGAAAACTTAATTGGTCTTTTTATGTTCAAAATTGTTGTTTTTAATACTTATTATGTATGACTGTATGTTTTCTGAATAAAATAAAAAAATAAAAAAAATAAAAAACTATGACAGAAATTTACAATTTTATTTTTAATTAATGTTAGCATTTAACAGTCCACATCCAGCTACAGTTAAAAAAAATATCGATTTGATAAATTAAAAATTTTCCACAAACATTTTAATATTTGTATGAATTTTATTGGATAAGTCACTGGCATTATAAATATATATTATGTGTTTTATCTACAAAGTATACTTATATAATAATATCTGTACCTTAAATTAAATCAGTCACATTGAATGAACTGTTGTGATTGTGCGATTATCAAAACATAACTTTTGAACCAAATGAGAAAATTTCAAACCTTAAAAAAAATTCAATGCAAAATAATTATTATATTGATAATAATAATACATATTAAAATAGCGCTGGGACTACGAATGTTTTTTTCATTAAAACAAAATAGATTCCAAATTTTTATTTCATCTTAAAAAAACATTTATACCCGGTTTTTCAGGGCCAGACCGCGAAACTTCAAATGAACATTCCTCGTGGTAAGCTTTTAAAAAAATCACAATAAATTTTTTCCCAAAAGTAATTTTCAAATGTATTTTTTTTATGATCTCAAAATGTAGTAATCCTTAATTTCTCGGACAAACAGTCCCTCCATATACCCCTACCCCTCTCCTACCCAGCCGCGTCACTTTTCCGCGTTTGGTGCGTAGCGCTTCGTTGGTCAAATACGGTTTTATCTCATTTTTTTGTTTAGGGGGGCTAGGGGTTTATAAAAGAAATGCTAGCCCAAGAAATTAAAGATTTACTCCATTTTGAATTTTTGGAAAAAAATAATTTTTAATGCTTACCGTGAGGGATGCTCCTCTGAAGTTTCGCGGTTTGGCCCTGAAAAACCGTGTATAACAAAAGGATTTCGGTAATTTTTAACTTCAAATCAGCAAACAATGGAATACCGTGTTTTATCCTCGAAGGTACAGATATAAGTATAGTATAGTGTGAATAAAACCGACCGACAAAGATTTTCAAATTTTCAGTTAGAAAATTCAAGATAACTATTAAAAAAGCTTAGTATTTTTTTGGTATATTTGTAATATCTTATCGTTATCTTTAGGAAGAACTTAATTCTTGATTTGCAAACTAGTTATTAAACTATATTATTCGAATTTTCTAAACATTCCAACCAAAGTCATCACACCCGGAAGCATTTTTCACGTCCGTGATTAAGTTATAAAATGGTCATTATTTGAAATGATCCAACAGTTAATAGTTCTCAATGTGTCTTCAGCGGGACAATACGATGCTTAAGAAAATAAAGTGGTGATTTATGTCTTGTGAGTAGAAACTTGGGGAACGCCTAGAATAAATATTACTTTCTGCTGTATATTTATTTTCCATCCTCCTAAACAAACCTTGAATTCCATTTACTCATTTTTATACTAAGCTCAAAGAGCTAAGAAGATTTTTTATAGAAGAGCTTTTTACAATATGCATGTGAAATATTTGAGTAAAACTTTTTTTTATTTTTTTTTGTCTGGTAGTCATCATGAACTTTTTTAGATGAATTTTTAATTTGTCTCCAGTGTAATTTATCAGGTGGCGATATGTACCGATGAAAATAGCGTTTGTAATCGAGGCCAAGAAACCTGTTATGAGTCATGCCCTTAGAGTTAATAATAAGCCCTCCGTTTATAGAGTCGCCCATGTGGACAAAAAATATTACATGATTATCAATCACGAGGCTAGCTACAGTTCACAGCAATACAACGGCCAGTAGGTACTCAGGTTGAAAATTGCAAGCGCAAACCAGAACCGTCCGTTACACGTTTGTTGTTAAACAAAACCAAAAATTTGGAATGCTATTGTTCTATGCAATACAGCGAAAGGGCATTTCTATAAACGGGCGCGAATTATTACTTTGAGGTCATCCAGTAATTAAACCACTTGGCGAGAAAGATAGTGGTCAAAACTTCATGTTGTAAGATACAGAAATTTTGAATAAAATCTAAACATTTTATTCAATTTCACTAGATATGTTTTAGGATGCTAACAACTATTGTAAATTGTGTATAAATAATTTTTTTTTTTGTTAAAATTTACCTGAAGTATTCAACATAGATGAAAACTATAAAAGAACCTCTTCGAGAAGAGAAGTTTAGGCTTTAAGTAATTATATTGTAAATAAATATTTTAAACATTTTTCACTCTGTGGTATGTCATTTAAACTTAAGTTTAAGACCGGATGATGGTGAAGTAACCTTGAAACCGGTCGACGTTTAGCTAAAAATTACAGCAGTTAACTAATTAATGTACAAATACGAGTAGTATTTAAGTGAGCACTTTAAGCACAGAATAACTTTTACTATCCTGCCCATTTTTGTACATCCCCAAATAAGGTTAAATTCAGTACATGGGTACATAAATTTGGGCATATATGTCAATATTGTACAAACTTACATATTAATTAGCGACCTGAATAAGTTTCTGTACATTATTATAGGAATAAAAGAAGAGTGATACTTTAACACACAAATTTGGAGTATCCTATAATAAATTACAAGGAACTTCCATCAAGAAATTTCATTTACAAACTTGAATGTTTCTGTACATTATTCACACATTTATTAGACTGACATTGTACCTACTTTAATAACAAAACACGCTCTGAACTAGACTTGTTTTAGGAATATTTGTAAAAATAAATAAGCATCGAAGCGCAGGCGCCCTCGTCAGTAGTTAAGGGATGCGACGTTTATTTTAAAGTATGCGTTTCCTAATATTATCCGGTATTTGGGGGTCGGGAGTGCTAGGAATCGGCTCAGCCACTTAATTAGACCGTTACAGAAGTGAAGGGTGACACTAGGGTACAACAAAATGAAAAAATGTCCCGAAATAGTCATAACTAGGAAACACTCACTCGCACTGAGTAATGGGTAATAGGTTATGGGTAATGAATGGGTGGGCATTCCAGATTAAACATTTTTAATAAATATCCACGTGTGCTAGGAGTGTACGTATAAATTAAATGCTATTTTTATTTTTTAAATACATTTTATTCCAAGAATACAAAGCAATTTTTTAATGGGGTCTAGAATTCCAACCGTCCACGTTCGTGCCCTTAGTAGCTACATGACGTATTATCTATCTCCTATTTTTATATGCATTTTCTCAAAAAATTCATTGAAACACTAAACTTTTTAGTCAATCTAAAAAATAATGTAAATAGAGGCTAGATTTTTTACTGTTCATGCGCTCTGTAGCTGAAAGACGTGTAGGAATATTTATTTGTTGTACAACGCACTTGTAATAATTTTTTCAAAAATGAGGCTATATGAATTATCCAACTATTTTATGAAAGTACGAAGGGTGCGCCGAGCAACGTGGGGAATAAAAAGTAATGGGGTCCGACTAATATACCGAGGAACTTATGTCGCACAATTAACATATGCTGCTAAAGTTTGGGCTCATCGTGCATCCTCTGGTGGCGTCTACAGGACCCTCCTGAGTGGCCAAAGAGCCCCTCTAATTGCATTCACGGGTGCTTATAGAACTGTGTCCACAGCCGCTTTACCTGTCCTGGCCGGGGAACTTCCGGCAGACTTAGAGGTAATGGAATCTGTTGCGGTGAAACAACTAAAAAAAGGTGAGTTGGTTACATATTTTGACATCAGTGTTCAACACCAAGAGGGTAGTAAATTAAAACCATTGACAAAAATAATAACAGAAAAAACTATTGACGAGTGGCAAATTAGGTGGGATACAGCTCTGACGGGGCGCTGGACGCATACATTTTTTCCGGACATACGAAAAAGACTAAGCCTTAAGAAAATTAACTTGGATCACTGTGTTGTCCCGATGTTGTCTGGACATGGTGAGTTTAGGTCAAAATTATATGACCTCGCACTAATAAGAGATCCTGAATGTACTGGCGGGGAGCCCCGTCAGACGGCTGAACATATCCCATGGCATTGCCCGCTTTTAGATACTGAAAGGGAAAATATGCTGAACGGCTTGACAGAGGTGACGAGGCCGATGTGGAATCCAAGCTTATTGGCTAATCCAACTAACGTTAAAGCATTTTTTTATTTTGTGAGCGAATGGGTAGAAAAATGGGAGGAGCTGGGTAAAGGCCTACCATGAGTACTAAATCAGTTTAAGATAAAAGGATACATACTTGGGTACTAGCATTGGTTGTCTGAACTGAACTCTTGTCCGTCTGTGTTGTTCTTGTCCCATAGAAGGGAAATGGTAAATTACAAATCTAAATAGACTAACTCAAGAGAACCACGCGCCGACCATGCTCTAGGACCCGTTTCGTCTGCTTTAAGGTCTGTGAGATTGTTAGGACGATTAAGGTCTTTGCATATGATTGTTTCTACTGTTGGTATTAGGAAAATGGTTTTTGCGAGGAGTTCAGTACTATGACGAAAAGTAATTTCGCCTGAGTTCGATAGGGATTATATTAGGATCTGTGTTAGGATTTTGCCGGTAGTGTCTTGATAATTTGATGTTCCTCTGTAATTTGTTATAGATACGTATTGTTTTTCTTCTGTTGATTGAGTGCATGTTGTATAGGGCAAATTATTCTAATCTTTTCTATATGTATTTGGGTTTCGTGTCGTTTGATTGATTTGTTTGTATTACTACGTTCTTCTTCCTTTCCGATGCGGGATCTGGAGCGTACGGCCGCGGTCTCAATTTGGAACTAACACTGTATTCCTCCACTGTCATACTGGGAAATTAGAAAAAGGTGATTGTGCTGACCATGTGTATTTGATTGATCACAAACCGACAATACTGCAGTGAGGGGTACAATGAAAGTTTTTAAAGTTTATTTGTTTTGTTATTTTCGCGGTTTATTCGCGAATATTTATTTATATATATAATTAATATCATTTCGCGGTAAAGAAATATTAAATTTTCGCTTAATTAGTTTAAAAAAAATTGATTTTGATAAACGAAACTGAAGAAAGACTCAAGTCTTTATGAACAGTTTCGGGAAAGGGGTGGATGCTTTCATTGTATCCAACTATAAATATATAAATAAAAGTTATATAGTTTTACTCAATAGTAAATAGAAATATGTTTTTGAAAGATTTAGAGACGGTTTTGAACTACGCTATTAATTTTAGGTCGGTAGGTTTTTATATATAGTTTATTTTATCATCAATAACTTATGTTCCGTTTTTGGCGGAGATTTATAAGTTTGTTTCTGATACCCTCATATTTTGTGTCATGTCAAAAATTCAATGGGTATCTACGAGTACGTATACGTTTGCTAGTCTAAGACCAAAATAAGACATGAACATTTCCAATATTCCTTCTGCTCTCTTTGTTTCCAAGCACCAAGCATGACGGTTAAAATCGGTTCATTTGCGTTTAGGATTGTCGGATTCGTTAACGATTTCAACACTTTACTTAAATACGCGTGTCTTCAGTTAAAATGTGGGCCCAAACTTACTTTATAAGGGTCACAAATATCCCAGCTACTTCTCTAATGATTCGAAAAGCCTGACACAATTATTTTTAATGCCTAATCCACGTGCGTACAGAAAATTAATGCATTGTTCCTACTCATATAGATAATAGATAGATACCTAGAGCAATTTATTTTACGTACCAGTAAAATCCTAATTCAGAAAGGGCTTTTTCCATTGACATAGACGTGCCCCGAAGAGTAAAATATTTTTTAATGTAGTGACATGAAATCGTACCCATAGTTACTGAGTTTGTTTATTTATACCAGGGGTGGCGTTCTAAACGCTCTTGCAGCCGTAGAAAAAGCTTTATCTCGCGTATTTTGTATGTAAATAGTAAATACACAAGATAAAAGTGTTTTCTACGGCTGGGTTTTGGGTTTGGGTTTTTTGTTACGGGTTTTCTTCAGAATAGCACCGCAGGGGTGCATTCAACGATCATACATATGTTACCAAAAATTGGAGGATACTCATTTTTGGTATACAATTTTTTTTTTATTTAAATGTTCAGATAAAATCAGATTCTTTCCTCAAATTCCTTATAACTTCGACCCATTTATTTCTTTTCGCTAGATTTAGGGAAATACAAAAATAATTTTACTTACCTTTATTATATTTTTAAAGTGTATCTCAATCAGTGCACCCCTGTAACTAAAAATAATTGCGTAACTCTTAATTGCGCCGCTAGGCGTAGTTTGACGTTTTCAAAAAAAATTATTTATATTTGTTAATCACTAATGAATAAATATAAAAACGAAAAAGTACATAATACAATGTTTATCCGAAAGGTTTTTACACGCTTTCATGACACAAGAAGGCATTTTGATTTCTATTTTATAATTTATACGTCACGCCTGGTTAATTTACTCTATTGTATCATCCACAAAAGTATTCCGGTATTTTCACACAAATACCTAGGTGTAGGAATCATTTCAGACCATATGTGCCCCGTTCACCACACATGGGGATATTAAAATCGGTTCCAAGATGTGAAAAATGTGTTAAGTATTCTTTTAATGCTCTCCTGTCAGGAAACGCGAGCTGCGATTATTGTTAATATCAGCTACTTCCGTTTCAATAATGCAATAATGTAACGAATTTCAGGCGAAGATAAACCACGAATAAAATAATTTATTTTCCTCTGCATCAAGTTAGAAATGAAAGTGCATCGTTAATATTTAGTTATGTAGGTACATTTTTAATAATTGTAAAATATTTCTATAAAACAGCTGTCCTAAAATGGTAAAAATATATTTGTACAATATTGCAAAACAATGCAAGCAATAGCAACAAAACTAACTGCGATCTAACATGTTCAGTACTTAATACAACAGATAAAATTAAATATCTTGGTGTATAAATTGACCAAAACATTAAATGGGAAGTCCATATTAGTGAACTAGTTAAACGTATTAGAAAATGTAAATACACATTTATTAGATTAAGGAATATTTAAAAAATCAATAATTTAAAAATAGCTTATTACTCAATTGTACAATCTTTGTTACAATATGGTATTGTTGGATGGGGTGGTGCATATGCCAATATATTAAACCGTTTTAAAATAGTACAAAGATTAATTATTAAAGTAATTTCAAAGAAACCCTCAACTCAAATTATTTAAAGTTCATACAATAGACACTATTTATAAAATGAATTCCATCATCCAAATTTATAAACAGGAAAAAATAAAAGAATTTGAGATGAATAAGTAACTCAGATAACAATATAATATTGAAATCCCTAAGTTCCACACAAGTCATGGTCAAAATAGGTTCGTCTTCAAAGGTGTTAAAAATTACAATAATCTCCCCAATGAACTAAAAACTATTAAAACTAATAAATCTATAAATAAACTCAAAGTAAATCTTAAGAAATTTCTTGAACAAGTGTAAAAATTGCATTAATTTTTAATTAGTATGAATGTATTTTTATTTTCTGTTTTTCTTTATATATCCCATGTTTTAATCTTTTTCTCATGTACTTGTATATTCAAAATTATATAAACTCTAATGAATAAACAACTATAACAGTGTAAGTCACTCTCCAAACACAAGAGTGAGTCTCTTTTTTGGAGAGTTACAGTTATAACATTTACTAGATGAATAAAAGTAGATTTGTATAAAATTTAAAAATGTACCGTTTGTGAAATTTATTAATAAAAAAAACATTTTTAAAAAATAAAAAAATGCGTAATAATTCGTCTTACACGAAAATTGGACGCCAAATGGATTCTAGATGGTATATTTTATTTTATAATTCGACACTAGTATTTAGAGGATCGGAGACTTAAAAGGGTCATTAAAGTTATGAAAGGTCTCTGTGTGCCCAACTTGTGCCTTGTGCCCCCCATCTATCAGTATCACATTATATTTCTATGCAAATGGAACACCCAAATCGTTATTTGTCAGATATTTGAAGCCGAACTGCATGTTTCTTTTTATTTATGACATATTAAAGTAGAGTGTTGGTTTACAACGTACATCAATGGTAACTACAAATGTTTTCCGGCGTTTGTGCACGCGGGGACTTCAAATTTATATCATATGACTTACGAGTAGGCATTTTAATTTTATTTTAGCGGGGTTCCGATCTTTGGATTGAGAAAACTTTCATATAAAAGGAACAGTCGAAATGCAAATTCTTCAGCATTATAAATATGTAATATTTCACCTGCTTCGAGAAAAAATCGAAATTACTAACCTATATTGTTAAAGTTTATGATCTCATTATACAGTAGATACCTAACTGTGTTATACTGGAGCACACATTTTTGTTTTTTCTCGAGAGAGAATACCTAACAATAAAACTTTTCCAACATCTCTATCGGAATGGCAATTAAATAAGTGAAGGTATTTTTATTTTCTTATTTAATACGGCAGTTAATATACTATGAGTTATTTTATGAAATGAAGTCCGCTTGACTTGAGGAAATAAACAAGTAATATTTCAAAATCGGCAAATCAAAGGAGTCTTTTATATCAATCTTCAGGTTAAAACACTGACCATGCACAAACATTCGGAGCTTTCATCTCGCATTGCGCAAAGGGCGACCTGGATACGAACACAATAATTCACAGTAGTTGCTTCAAAGCTGCGGATAGATTAAAAGTTTAGAGTAAAATAAATTAACATACCATCGTAAGCATTTTTTCAGCATGCAGCTGAAACATTAATTTCCATAACGATCATATCACACGTCATTGAATATTATAAATACTCCGCTCAACCCGAAGATAGCCATTACGTCACATTTGAATAACGATTCCGTTGTCACAATACTAGAAAATACACTGATACAGATTTAGATAAATCTGTCTTTTGATCACTAATTAACTGTTTTAATTAAGGTTATATCGTCGGTTGATACCGCGATCATTAACGCCAGCTTGTACCGATTGTTGACTTTTGTAAAGTCGCGTTCACTGATCACAGTATTGGACCTCGTTAGCGAAATTAGCATTTCGTTTTCGTATTTTGTGCTGGGCTATTTTGATCACCCAAATGTGAGCGATTAAGCGAAAAGTTCTAATTGTCAGGAAATTCCAATATTTACTGCATATAGTTGCTAGCGGGTGGAAAATTTAGAAGGCTGGTGGCTGGAAAAATCATAATCGTGACTCGTAACTTACGTGAAAATAGGTACTCTGACGGTATTTTTTAATAATTCAATGAGAAAGAAAATGCTGTGAAGTCACGTGGAGTTTCTTTAAGAGCATTAAAAATATGTATATATATATATTGTGAGGGCACAACATTGGTACCTACACAAACGGTAGCGTGCGTATCTTGATCACGTATTATTTTGTTATATTTTATTTTTAATTTTGAAATAGGGCACAAGTAAACATATTTTTATGTGTGCTCTAATAATAACAATGCACATATATTTAAATTATGTTTATTTTATATGTTTTTTTCAACCGTCTGTTTGAATTTGGATAATTTTTTTTCACGAAGATAAGACGATCAGTTTTATTAAACAGATGCCGGTCCATGGACTGTTGAATATGAAATATTCTGGTGTAAAAACACCATTTAATAAATATTAGATATCAACCAAGTCGGCAATCGAACCCGAGACCTCTTCCACTTTAAAATACACATCTAATTTGAATGAATTATGTATTTCAGATATCATCGAATAGCTTCCTTTTACTAGATTGAGTAAAAGTAATTTCGTTTGGTTTTGATTTTAAAATATGTAAGAATCCGATTTTCGTGTGGTGCCCTATGCTATCAACCTAATAAACATTCCTAACCCGCCGCAATTATTTTTAAATTTCAACATTTTTTTCTTCATTTCTTCCGTGTTTGTAAACGTGACGTACGGATCATAATTGCAATAATTAATTTATAAAATATCAAAGTTCAAACTTTGGGTTAAGACATAATAATATTATGCCTTAAATAGTTTATAAATAAAATAAATATATAACAAATTTGTTTTTAAGCACTTATTTGATACAATACAATGCAATAAGTGTTTAAAAACAATGTTGTAGTTTATTTATTTTATTATAATGATAACCACAAAGTTAGCGCGTCAAATATAAATTTTATAGTTTAAAATAATTTATTTACGCATGTAGGTATATGCAATGTAATTATTAGATCACACATATGGAATATATTTACACAATTCCTACTTAAAGATTCGAAATATTTATTCATTCGAATATTATTTTTACTATTTTTTCATACCTAATGGTGCATTGGGCACGGAGACGCTCACAAATTGTAGCGTATCTCAATAAAAC